>NC_133316.1:20332319-20364594 GCF_012295235.1 Primulina huaijiensis
CGTGTACTATTGGAGAACTCCTTCTTCAACGTACATCTCATACTCTGGCCAGAGATTCCATGCACTATTATTACATTAGATCACATAGGATATCCACACCCGTAGGTGAGCGGTGAATCCCCGACTACAATGCACTGGCTCTTATATGTGTCGCAACTATACCCAAACTCGCCACCTGATGACTTTCCTGGAGTCGGTAAACGAGTCAAAGCACAGCCCTAGCATATAGAGCCTCAGTGTTGTCCCGGGTCGTAAGGACTAATGGTGTACAATCATAACCACGGACTTATCCTCTCGATGAATGATAACCACTTGGAAAGTCCGAGGGAGGGTTGTTCGGTATAATCATCATATGTCTATCCATCTATATGTTTGGACATCTCTATGCCCTTACCAAGAAACGCAGTACACAACATCACAAATGCTAGTCTCGAGCTCAAGCGACCTTTATCCATGTTTTAGGCCGCTGAATCGACTAGAAACGAATTTAGATCATACAGTGTTTACAAATGAGTTTCAACATCGAATTACGATTCATTTGTATTAAATTATAATCAAGGTCTTTATCTATGTTTGAAATCATGGGTATACAGATAAAGAAATAACAAACCATGAAATAATGAATTATATTAAAATAAAGATTGTTCTTAACAACTGAGTCAATAAAATCCCTAGCCAACAGTTGGCTTGCAGGACATCTACCCTAACAATCTCCCACTTGCCCTAGAGCCAACTACCCATAAACTTTAATCCCATTGCTTCGCGATGCTTCTCAAATNAAAATCCCTAGCCAACAGTTGACTTGCAGGGCATCTACTCTAACAACACATATAAAAGAATCTTGGCAAAAACTTGTGTGAGACGGTCTCACGGGTCATATTTTGTGNCTGATGAGACCTTGGTTCCTTTGCTTGCGCAACGGCACCAGTGTTGTCGCAGTACACCGGGACTGGATCAACTCCGTTAGGAATAACGCCCAACTCTTGGACAAAATTCCTCATCCAAACTGCCTCTTTAGCTGCAGCAGATGCAGCAATGTACTCAGCTTCAGTGGTGGAATCCGCAACGGTGTCTTGCTTGGAACTTTTCCAAGAGACAGCCGCACCATTAAGCATGAATACAAAACCAGAGGTCGATTTCGAATCATCTACATCACATTGGAAGCTAGAATCAGTGTAGCCTTCCAATTTTAATTCTCCACCCCCATAGACCATGAACAAGTTCTTAGTTCTTCTCAAGTACTTAAGAATATCTTTCACGGCCTTCCAATGCATTGGACCAGGGTTCGCCTGATATCTGCTTGTAACACTCAAAGCGTAAGCAACATCAGGACGTGTCGATATCATACCATACATGATACTACCAATAGCTGACGCATATGGAACACGTGTCATCATCTCTATCTCTTCTTCAGTTTTGGGACACATTGCTTTAGATAGAGTAACACCATGACACATTGGTAAGTATCCTCTCTTGGACTCTTCCATAGAGAATCGCTTAAGAATGGTATCGATATAAGTGGCTTGGGTGAGTCCCAGCATCCTCTTCGATCTATCTCTATAGATCTGTATTCCCAATACATAAGATGCTTCACCCATGTCCTTCATGGAGAATTTACTGGCCAACCATACTTTAGTTGATTGCAGTAATCCTACATCATTCCCAATGAGCAGGATATCATCAACATAAAGTATTAGGAATGTCACTGCACTCCCACTAGCTTTCTTGTACACACATGGTTCCTCGGGATTCTTAGCAAAACCAAACTCTTTGATAGTGCTATCAAATCTGAGGTTCCAACTCCTTGACGCCTGCTTGAGACCATAAATTGATCTTTGAAGTTTGCATACCTTATGTTCACTTCCTACTGATGTGTATCCCTCAGGTTGAGACATATAAATTTCTTCTTTGATGTCTCCATTGAGAAATGCAGTCTTTACATCCATTTGCCATATCTCATAGTCATACCATGCTGCTATGGCTAGTAGTATTCTAATGGACTTAAACATAGCAACTGGTGAAAAAGTTTCCTCATAGTCAACCCCTTGCCTTTGAGTATAACCTTTTGCAACCAGTCTTGCTTTGAAGGTCACTACCTTTCCATCCGCCCCAAGCTTTCTCTTGTAGATCCATTTGCATCCTATGGGAACAATTCCCTCAGGTGGATCCACTAATGTCCAGACTTGGTTTGAATACATAGAGTCCATTTCTGACTGCATGGCTTCAAGCCATTTGGTTGAATCAGTATCAGATATTGCTTCTTTGAAATTCATTGGATCACATCCAACACAAGGCTCATCATGGCCTTGTTCATGAAGAAGTGTATATCTGGCAGGTGGTCTAATAACCCTATCAGACCTTCTAGGAGCTTGTACTTCAACTACTGGTTCTAGGGGATTAGGTTCAACTTCTAAAGTTGAGGGAGTATCTTGAATTTCTTCAAGTTCTATCATCTTGCCTTTTCTATCTAATAGAAACTCCCTTTCCAAAAAGGTGGCATTTCTTGAAACAAACACTTTTGCTTCACTAGGATGATAGAAATAATATCCAACAGAATTCTTTGGATATCCTACAAAGTAGCACAAAGTGGATCTACTATCCAATTTGTCTCCCACTGTCTGCTTCACATACGCAGGACATCCCCATATTCTCAAGTAAGAATACTTGGGAGGTTTCCCCATCCATATCTCATATGGTGTTTTATCCACTGCTTTAGTATGGACATTATTCAACAACATTGCCGCAGTTTCAAGCGCAAAGCCCCAAAACGATGTAGGCAATTCAGTGAATCCCATCATAGATCGAACCATGTCCATCAAAGTTCGATTTCGACGTTCAGAAACACCATTCAATTGTGGTGTTGCTGGTGGAGTCCACTGTGAGAGAATCCCATTCTCTTTTAGATAACCCAAAAATTCAGCACTCAAGTATTCTCCACCTCGATCAGATCGAAGTGCTTTAATACTTCTTTGTAGCTGATTTTCTACTTCAGATCTGAATTCTTTGAACTTTTCAAATGCTTCAGATTTGTGTTTCATCAAATAAACGTACCCATACCTCGAATGGTCATCAGTAAAGGTAATGAAGTAGTAATGCCCAAATTTTGTGCTAACACTTAGCGGGCCACAAACGTCTGTGTGGATCAAATCCAGTAGACCATGTGCACGTTCCACGTTTCCACTGAATGGAGTTTTAGTCATTTTTCCTTTTAGACAGGACTCACAAGTTGGTAGAGAATTTATGTCTGACAGGTCAAACATGCCTTCTCCCACTAGCTTGTGCATCCTTCTTTGGGAAATATGACCTAGTCTAGCGTGCCATATTTGTGCGGGATTTGGATCTTCTATTTTTCTTTTGTTTGTTGTTGTTTTCGTACGCGCTTGGATATTGTTCAACGGAATATCTTTTAATTTTAAGTTATAGAGATCGTTTGTTAATTCTCCAGTTCCAATCAAACATTCATTCTTGTATAAATTGCAAACACCTTTAGCAAAAACACAAGAATAACCATCCCTATCAAGCATAGAAATAGAAATAATGTTTTTAACCAATTCAGGAACAAATAAAACATCTCTCAAAAACAACTTAAAATTATTGTCCAAAATTAAAGTAACGTCTCCAATGGCAGTGGCAGCAACTCTTGCTCCATTTCCCAGTCTTAGAAAGGTCTCACCATCTCTAAGCCTCTTGCTTCTTCCCATCACCTGCAAATCATTGCATAGATGAGAACCACATCCGGTATCCAATACCCAAGAAGAGGAATTAATAGAAACATTAACTTCAATATAAAACATACCATGGCCAGAACGCTTCTGGGCAAGATACTCCGCGCAATTACGCCTCCAATGTCCAGGCTTGTTGCAGTGGAAACAGATTTGTTCTGACTTGTCAGGCTTTGTAGGCCCCGGATTTGGTTTCTTGTATGGCTTCTTGTTGTGCTTGTTCTTCTTTGGAGGGGCAGAACGTTTCTTGCCTTTATTTGGGGCTCCCTTTTTCGTACTATACGAAGAACCCACCAGAAGAACAGGCTTTTCCTTTTTAATTGTGGCCTCATAATTAGTGAGCATATTGACCAACTCTTCAAGGGTGGCCTCAAGCTTATTCATATTAAAATTAACCACAAATCCATCGAACGAGGCAGGTAAAGACAGCAATAGAATATCAGTCGAGAGCTCACTAGGCATAACCAAGTCGAGTCCCACCAACTTCTCGATGAGCCCAATCATCCTAACACCATGCTCATGGACCGAAGCCCCCTCTCGCAAGCGTGTAGTCATGAGTTCTTTAACAGTAGCATGTCTCTCTGAACGAGTTTGTACAGCATACAATTCTTTCAGATGAAGGTGAATGTCAGCAGCATTCACCGCCTCCTCGAACCTCCTCTGAAGTTCATTCGACATAGAAGCCAACATGTAGCTCTTAGCTTGGAGATCATGATCCCAATGTTTCTCAAGCTTAGCTAATTCAGTCCTACTGATATCAGGAGCCGCCTCCTTAGGTGGCTTCTTATCAAGCACATACGCAATCCTTTCGGAGTTCAGAACAATCTTTAAGTTTCGAAACCAGTCATGATAGTTAGGGCCAGTCAATTTGTTTTGATCGAGAATGATTGAAAGCGGGTTACGAGTAGTCATCGTAAATATACTGAAAATGGAAAAACAGATAATGGTTACTGATAATTTTAAAATAATTCTAAGATATAAAATATGGATTTTTATTTTATAAATTTCCTCCCACTATTTTGACATTTCCACCACCCTCTGATGAAAAAGGGAAATCGTATTTCCTTAGTAGGCACGTAGAGTCCAATTAGCCAATTATAATCCCGAATAATATCAGCCAATTATAATTTCTAAAAGGTAGAATCCAATTGCATCCCCATGCAACCTCCGCGTGTTTTGCCTCACGTTTAATAAGGACCCAATAATATGACGCCGTTTATTTTCACGTGTCAAACCAACCCATCAATATTGAATTGTAGTAGACGGTCGCCATGAGTTCCCCCAATAATATGAGCCGAAGTCATGGGAGTTCCACTCAATTCACATCATATGTCCGGTGGAAGTCACAGCTTTCCGGCGTACAGGTCTCCCCAATAATATGAGCCAGACACTGTCCGCGGGTAGCGATCAACATGCAACCACGGTTGATGGAAGGCAAGGAAAAATTAAACTCTTTTAATTTTTACTTTTCCGGTTTGATATAAATCTTGAATCTTATTCAAAATGAGGGATTTTAATTTTAAAATTGTCTCATCATTTTAATTTAAAAATCGCGTGCCACGAGTTTGTATGTTTGCCGGATTCATGCAACTATATTATTTAATAATATACATACATGCATACTACTATATATCACATATATCATAATATGACATTCAACAATAAATAAGGATGATCGATCGCCAACACTATTAGATCCATGTGAGCCATACATGGATCCAGGTCCAAAACCTAGGTGAATGCAGGGATGCAAATGCAACTATTACAAAAGCTTCCAATATTTTACATGTCTTCATCTTGATCATCGGGCCCACCATCTTCCAGTCTTGATCTCCCACTATTTCTAATAATTACATTTGAATAGCCATGGCACATAAGGGATACATCTCATGGGGGTGGGAACGGGCCATAAACCAGGCCCACTTTAATAATATCAAATATTATAAAAATGAATAAAAACAGTAAAATATCCTAACATACACCTAACACATTGGTCAAGGCTCTCGATCATCCTTCATGCATTTAATATCAAATATTAACATCAATTTAATTAAACAATTTAATTAATTGATAAATCATATATCTAATAATTTATCACAAACCACCACAATTATTAAAGAATTTAATAAATTAAATAAACCCCTTTATTTAATTTCCAATTAAATCAATAATAATTGATTTCTTGTAAAAACTCATTTTTACCATAAATAATTAAAATCATATTCTAATTATTTATTTCATAAGAAAATTATTAATTTTCCAAAAATTAATTTTTAAAAAGAAAAATTGAACCAATTTTCAAAAAATATCAATTTTACCCAAAATTTTGAAAAATCAGAAAATCGCACCCTAGGCCCAAACAATTCAAGCCCATTATTCAACGCGCTTCCCGAGACACTCCCGGGCAGCCGCCCGCGCTGCCCGCCCGCTGCCCGAACGTTTCGGGCAGTGGCGGCAGCCCTTGTGCGCGCTGGGCGCACAGGTGCGCGCGGCGCCTGCGGACGTTCCGCACGCCGCGCTAGCGCGGCCGCCGAGCGCTGTGCGGACGTTCCGCACAGCGCGCTAGCGCGGCCGCCGAGCGCTGTGCGGACGCTCCGCACAGCGCGCGCCAGCGCGGCCGCCGAGCGCTGTGCGGACGCTCCGCACAGCGCGCGCGGCCGCTGCGCGCCCCCGTGCGCGGCCCTGCGCGCACGGGCTGCCCGGAACAGTTCCTGGCAGAAACGAATTTTTTTTTTTTTCGAAAATCTGGAAAAATAAATTTTCATGGTGCCATAATTTTCTAAAAAATTTTCTTGTGTGGTTAGAAATAAATTATTCAATATCAAAACCATACGATCTAGAAAAACCCTGGCTCTGATACCACTGTTGGATCTCGGTTTTCTACGTGCCCAAACGCAGCGGAAGTTTAAAATTTTTATTTTATTTTGAAAACAAAATAATTCTTTTGGACACTCGTATGGTTTTCAGGAATTAAACATGCATAGGATGTTTAAAGAATTATACCTTTGTGAATTAAATCACTGGACTCCAACTAATCCGGTATAAACGGATTAGCTCTTGTTGATTCCCTACGAACTTTCTTCGATGAAATCCTCCTATCAAGTCCACGACTGGATGGTATGTTCCTCTTCCAAATTGCACTAGAAAATTTGGAAGAGATTTTACGTTGGAGACTAAAACGAGAGGCGGCTCAACCTTGGAAAGAAAAACCAAAGAGGCCAATTTTTTTTTCTTTTTGAAAGTGGGAGACGTAAATCATGTGGTGGGGTGGGCTAGGGTTTTGTAATCAACATGTATTATTTATAATTAAATAATAGCCTAATGACATAATTAACATTAATGGGCTTGATTTAATTAATTGGGCTAGTCCAACTAGTTTAATTAATTTAATCAAGGCCTATTAAAACTTTAATTATTTATTATGATGGACTTGTACTCTTACAAGCCCATTAAACATACCCACCTTATTTAATTTATTAATAAATAAACTCAACTTTTGAGCTTAATAAATTAAATACATTATAAATTCAACATTTGAATTTATTATTTAAATTATAAATTCAACTCATTGAATTTTTATCACTTCCAAAATTTAATATTTAATAAACCCAACATTTGAGTTTAATAAATCAAATTCTCAAATTTTATAAATTCAACTACTTGAATTTATTCTCTCAAAATTTAATTATCATAAATTCAACTCCTTGAATTTACTATATAATATAAATTCAACTTCTTGAATTTATTCTCTCAACGGGAACAAACAATCCAGTACTTGTGTGACCCTCAATGGTTCAGGGATACAGCTAGCCGTGGGTTCACAACTCTTTGTGATTCAGGACATAATCCTTTATTCGGGCTTACCCTAGTTAGCCCCATTCTTTTCATCAACACCTTGATTAAGAATGTCAGAACTCATTTCTGATTGCACCCATCGGATCATGGTAAGAGCGTCTAGTAGCATCGCCCCATGATCCCCTAGGTATCACTGATAGTGCCTGCAAGAACCAGTCGATTATGATTAACGTACAGTACGGTCCCTTCATCTCATATATCCCGATCGAATCTGCAACCATTGGTTCATCGAGGGTTGCATATTAATTCGATAACTATGTGATAACTATAACAGTGGCATCGCGTGTACTATTGGAGAACTCCTTCTTCAATGTACATCTCATACTCTGGCCAGAGATTCCATGCACTATTATTACATTAGATCACATAGGATATCCACACCTGTAGGTGAGCGGTGAATCCCCGACTACAATGCACTGGCTCCTATATGTGTCGCAACTATACCCAACCTCGCCACCTGATGACTCTCCTGGAGTCGGTAAACGAGTCAAAGCACAGCCCTAGCATATAGAGCCTCAGTGTTGTCCCGGGTCGTAAGGACTAATGGTGTACAATCATAACCACGGACTTATCCTCTCGATGAATGATAACCACTTGGAAAGTCCGAGGGAGGGTTGTTCGGTATAATCATCATATGACTACCCATCTGTATGTTTGGACATCTCTATGCCCTTACCAAGAAACGCAGTACACAACATCACAAATGCTAGTCTCGAGCTCAAGCGACATTTATCCATGTTTTAGGCGGCTGAATCGACTAGGAACGAATTTAGATCATACAGTGTTTACAAATGAGTTTCAACATCGAATTACGATTCATTTGTATTAAAGTATAATCAAGGTCTTTATCTATGTTTGAAATCATGGGTATACAGATAAAGAAATAACAAACCATGAAATAATGAATTATATTAAAATAAAGATTGTTCTTTACAACTGAGTCAATAAAATCCCTAGCCAACAGTTGACTTGCAGGGCATCTACTCTAACAACACATATAAAAGAATCTTGGCAAAAACTTGTGTGAGACGGTCTCACGGGTCATATTTTGTGAGACGGATATCTTATTTGGGTCATCCATGAAAAAATATTACTTTTTATGCTAAGAGTATTACTTTTTATTGTGAATATCGGTAGGGTTGACCCGTCTCACAGATAAAGATTCGTGAAACCGTCTTACAAGAGACCTGCTCAAAAATCTTTCATCCATGGGTAACTTTTTGGGAAAAAAAAAGTAACGATGTCGACTTATTTGCCAAAAATCTTATATACCTATTTATATTTATTTATATAATTATCAAGTCCTATTCATGGTCATACTCATTATCTAATTCAACATTGTCAAAAAGTGATCACTCATTAATAGAGCAAAACTTGTGTGGTTTCTAAATAAAAGTTTTACCTATATTTGATGAGTTATGGCCCAAATTGGTCCAAATAATCGTCTTTTCTTTTAGTCTGGCCTAATCTCTCTGTATGAATAAACCAGTGTGAAGAAATAAGCCTGAGTAAAAGCTTGAGCTTACGAGTCTCTTAAAACATCTATAAATAACACATTTTTTATATTCTCAAGGTACGATCTCATTTTGCAATACATCACTAGCTCTAATTTCTCCAAAGTTTATGAGCAATGACTAACTTGAGCGTCAGAATGTTTACGTTGAAAACCCTTACGCTTTTAACTTTGCTTTATTACATAGGAAACAACCCACGAACATCATTCACAATATCACCCCAACAACCGGTGACGTTCAAAAAACTATCTGACCTCTTATTCGGATAATTATGTTTTTTGGCTACATCAATATGCAACAAGTTTAGTTCAACATATCTTAAAAGCATTTTACCTTTACCATAATCAAATAATCATCTTTAGCCAAGCATGAATCACAGTTTTTTTTTTTCCTGAAATAAGGGAAATACGACATTATAACCCGCTGTCATTACATGTAATTGATTTTGGATATGGTAAAATCTATGTGGGCATTAAATAAATTTCTTATTGGAATTTTTACGCAAATGTTTCGTATAGATATTTCGAATTTTCAGAAGATGTATATTTAGTTACTATCATGTTGTCAAAAGTAATATCAATTAAACAAATTGGCTTCAAAAAATAATTATTAAAGGATATTTAATTAAGTGGTAGCAATTCTCCTGTTAAATAAATAAGTATTTCATATATTACTATTCTTTTGGGTTGATGAATTTTAATTTAAAAGATTATATTTAATTTTGGGAAAATTTTGATCAATGTGTTTCAAATAACACGTATGAAGTTGAGTATATTACGCCCAACCTTGAAGTCATTCCAAATAATTTATTTAATTTAAGCTTTGATTAAATCAACATTGATTAATTATATCATTTTGTCGTGTTCATTAAGGTCGAAGTCGCTTGTTTGCGTTTGAATAATTATGCTTGTGACAAGCAAAAGATCCATTAATTTATAATGCCTTCTAATGAATTTAGATAGACAGGGATATAAACGAGTCTAGCCGAATAGTATCAGGATCGAGTTCAGCACGTTTAAGGTATATCATGCTTGATTCAAGCTTTTATCATGAGGCTCGAGCCATTTTAAAATTATTAAGCTTGAGAATAGCTCGAGCTCGGCTCGTTAATAGCTCGTTTATCATGTTTAACGAGTCTGACCCGAACTCGGCTTGTTAAGCGGGCTTATTTTTGAGCTCGTGAAATAAAATCATTTTCGAGCTCGTTTTTGAATTCATCAAGTATTCTTAGTCAAATTAAAAGGTCATCTAAGATATGAGAATTTAAGGGGCTGGGCTTCGCATTTAATTTATAGTCTTTCAATCACTTCTCTTAAACTCAAATTTCGATGAGATAATGCAAGTTATTATTGTACACTCAATGGCCAATAAACTAGCCGAGTTCAAGCTTGTGTTCACGAACAAACTCACGAGCGTACGACCTGAATATCTTTAAGCTTGAGCTCGGTTCAATAAAATTTTCGAAAGCTTACCGAACGATCTTGAATAAGCTTTTTACTGAACTGATATCCGAATAGTTCACGAATAGATTGGTTCTTTTATATTTCTATAGATAAATATATTCAATTTAGGCCCATTAATTTGTATCAATAGGCCTATATCATGTATCAATAGGCTTATATCACTGAGCCATATCCATTTCTCGGATCTAGCAAAATCCGTCTCATTGTCGTCTCTACTTGAGAGCTTTCAAACTTTGCCTTAATGTCATGCATATGTGATAGCTTTACGTGGCACCGTGATATAACAAAATAATAATAATAATAATAATAATAATAATAATAATAATAATAAAATCGTATATTTTTTTAGTAGCTCAAGTATAATCAACTCAAGTTAGAAATTTATCTGAGACGGAGTTGTTATATTATTACTTTTCTTATTGGTAAAAACTTGTATGAGACGATATCATGGATCGTATTTTGTGAGATGGATCTCTTATTTGGGTCATCCCTGAAAAAATATTACTTTTTATGCTAAGAGTATCTCTTATTTGGGTCATCTATGAAAAAATATTACTTTTTATGCTAAGAATATTAATTTTGTTGTGAATATCGATAGGGTTGACCCGTTTCACAGATAAAGATTCGTGAGACCGTCTCACAAGAGACCTACTCTTTCTTATTAGCTTTAATTCGATTTAAATAATTAGTATTTTGCTTATTATCTAATAAGTTGGGCAAATGCTATTTAATCAAAGTTAATCACGCCCACATTATTTTTTTTATTCTACTATATGACAAGAGAGCCCTTATTTATGGTTTTCTTAATATATAAAATTTTGATTAACTTTTTATATATTTGCATTTATTATTAAATAATTAATATATTTTTAATTATATAGTTAATCAAACAATAAAAAATTTGCACTTGAAATGCAAAACATTTAATATATTTTATATTTTATCTCGAAGTTTACAAATTTTTTTAATAAAAATTTGGTTAAATCAAATAAAATATCAACTATTAACTAAAATTATACGTATAATTTGATTTGTTTAGCTCAATTTCTCGATTACTGATTTGAAACCCATACAATATTCTATTTCAGTTAATTAAATATTTGAAGGATCGAACAAGAAATAAAATGAAATTCCGAGAAGATATTTTTATTCATATTTTTTTTGAAAATAATTATTCAATTTTTCTTTATTTATTGAAAATATTTGCTTAATTTTCTTACTTATAAATAAATTGAATTATTGTCATTTTTAATAATTTTATTTTGTTGGTAACCAAATCGATCGAGTGATTGCATAATATTATCTATGTTATTTAATTTATACTTTATGCCGATATTACAAATTCACAACACATTTATAAATAAAAAATAGATAAAATATTATTATTCTATACCAATATAGTATTCCTATACTTTTGAATATACTATAATAATTAAGAAATCATATTATTATTAATTTGATAATTAAAGTATCTAGTAACATAAACTAAGGTAATTTAAAATTTTGTACTACGTCTATATATGTTTATAGAATTAATTTATATTTGATATTTTTGCNTATTAGTTATATCATTTTTTCTAAAAATAATTGATTACCTTTTTATTCATTTATTATCAGTTATATATGGAAGTTAGTTTATATTAGGTATAGAGTTCGCCAAATTATGAGAGTAAAAGAGAAAATCAAAAAATTTTAAAATGATTTTTGAAACCTTACTAAATAATATGAAAGGATAATATAGTCAATTTGTAAAATAGAAAAAAGTAAAATTGAGTGTGTTTAACATTTTTGGAGTGTAAATAACACCGCTAATAAGTTATTATATCCTTTAATGATTTATCTTACAGTAATTAAATTAATTTTTTTGTAAATATACCGAAATATTCGAGCTCGAGATAGTCAATATTCAAAAAATTGAATTTCGACGAGCTCGATTTTTTTTAAAAAAATTATTGTGTTAAGCTGGACTTAAAAAATTAATTACATTGAGAGCTATATTTAACAGTATCATGAGATATGAGAGTAGTGTATATTGAAAGTCGAAGTTTCTTATAGAAGGAAAAAAAAGCTCTAAAAATATGGAATTTGGGTTAAATAATTAATGACCAATTGATTGCATATCCATATTGGAATATATTTTCCGAATACCAAACAGACCCTAATGAAACTTAGGGCGGCCTCCCGCCTATAAATACCACACCAATCCCTGAGAAATGCGTTTCGTTTGCTCTTCAAGAGGTCTGTGGTATGTTCATGTCCGTGCATCCCTGGAATTCCGATATCTGACAGATTGTTAAAATTGAAACAAATCGCTAAGAAAACCTAGATTAATCGAAAACTTGACAGCAGATTCGAACAATTTTGTTTGCCTAACAGGTTTACTTTCCCAAATCCGGAAAGCCTAAAATTGGATTTCGCGATCCTCTGTATCCATGGACTTGCGCTTCCCCTACTCGCCGGCGGAGGTCGCCAAAGTTAGCGTCGTCCAATTCGGAATACTAAGTCCTGATGAAATCGTAATAAACTAAAAATAACTCAGTTTAATCCGAGTATAATTCGACTGAACGTGACTGTTATTGTTATCTTTACTCCGGTTTGTCTCTTGCAGAGGCAAATGTCTGTGGTGCACATAGAGCACAGCGAGACGACCGAGAGAGGAAAGCCAAAGCCAGGGGGTTTGAGCGACCCACGTCTGGGGACGATTGATCGGAAGATGAAATGTGAGACTTGTATGGCGAACATGGCCGAATGTCCTGGTCACTTTGGTCATCTTGAGCTTGCAAAACCCATGTTTCATATTGGGTTCATGAAGACTGTTCTCAGTATTCTTCGCTGTGTTTGCTTTAATTGCTCTAAAATTTTGGCTGACGAGGTATATCTGATGCCCTCGTTATTTTGAAATTCTGATCTTGCAAAGACAGACTGTGCATTATAATTTATTGTGAGTTGCCAATATGTTGGGGCAGTGCTCTGGATATGATCATTGAAGATGTTATCCAATTTTGAACCTTTCATGTAGTTTGAACGAATTGATTCACTCCATCATGATTCATGAATCAGTAAAAATGACTATTGGTACTTCTATATATAAATATTTAAAAAAATTCCTCGTGGTGTGAATGACTCGGATAAAGAAAATAGTAGCATAACCAGGGTGATTAACTACTTCAATAATCCAAGTTTAAGATGGTAGTTATTGAATTAGGGAAATGAGGTTGCCCAAACCTCCTCGTTGTGAAGGAGGTGTAGAGGATTTACTTTGGTGTACCCCTTTTAGATGCCTAAGCTATTTATATATATATAATCTTTAGTACAACTATTATGTTTCCCACTTCCAAGTGTGTAATGTATGTATCATATCAGCACTTCATTGTGATCTGATCCTCCTATGATAGCAGTAGTTGCGGGGGTGTGATTAAAACATGTTCATGGTATAGTCACGTAATATGCTATTTATGTTTCAAGATTGAGCAGGATGAAGAAGATTGGATTTCACTAAGAACGTTAACCAACACCGTAAAGTATTTAATAGTTAATTGATTTAGTAATTATTTGCTAAATATTTTGATATTTCATTCTGAGGACAATTCTTGTCAACAGCTTTTGCATCCAATTAGATCCTCAACCTGAATTATGGGTAGAAACCTGGTAGTATTCCACAGTGTTTCAAATTATTTTTTTTTCAAAGCTGCTATATTACTGACTGGGTGCGCTAGCACTAGAAAGGTGATGTTACAGTTATGCTTATGTGGTTTATGCCAGAAAGGGAGACATTTTTTCCACACATTTTAGCCAATTATACTGGTTTATACATTTGAGTTCACCTTGCTTTCTCATACAACTGTTTGCATCTTCAACATCCTTGTTTCCTGCATGGGAACGTATAGCAGTGAGCTTGAAACTGTAAGAATTACCTTTTTTATATTGTTTTTGTTGGTGCATAGTATTTTTTCATTTTGTATGTAACATCAATAACCTTTCTCTTTGCTTTGATTTATATAAGGAATATTCCCGAACAAGAAACAAAAAAAAAAAAACCCCATGGACAAATTCATTCTGTATGATATTAACATTTGTGCTTTGAATTTGATAGGAAGAGCCGAAGTTTAAGCAAGCAATGAGAATTAGGAACCCAAAAAATAGATTAAAGAAGAATTTAGATGCATGCAAAAACAAATCCAAATGTGAAGGAGGTGATGAAATTGATGTGCAAGGTCAAGATTCTGATGAACCGGTGAAGAAGTCTAGGGGTGGATGTGGTGCTCAGCAGCCAAAAATTTCTATTGATGGCATGAAGATGGTAGCCGAGTACAAGCTTCACAAGAAGAAAAATGATGACCAGGAGCAGCTTCCTGAACCTGTTGAAAGGAAACAACTTCTTACTGCAGAGAAGGTCTCATATCATGCATTACAAGTGAAAATTGATTGTAATAATAAGCTATTTCTCATTGCTGTTGGTTTCAGGTTCTTAGCATTCTGAAGAGAATAAGCGATGAAGATTGTCAATTGTTAGGTTTGAATCCAAAATATGCTCGCCCTGATTGGATGATTCTTCAAGTTCTTCCAATTCCTCCCCCACCTGTTAGACCTTCCGTGATGATGGATACTTCTTCTAGGTGTGAGGCAAGCCTCTTATTCTTGATCTCTTCAATTTTGAGGAGCTTCATGTCATGGGCATTAATTTATTTTTGGTTTTTCCGTAGGTTTAATCAGTATGTCAGGGTTCTGTTCTCTTATAATTGAAAAGTTACAGTGCCACTCCCTAGGCAGTTGCTTTTCGTTGTGGGAGACTTGACTCTTGAACCTCTTTATGCAGGATGATTTAACCCATCAACTTGCAATGATCATTCGACACAATGAAAACTTGAAGAGACAGGAGCGAAATGGGGCCCCGGCACATATTATCTCTGAGTTTGCACAGTTGTTGCAGTTCCATATAGCTACATACTTTGACAACGAATTACCGGGACAGCCCCGGGTACAGTATCTTCTCTTATAGCTACACTGATTAACACTATATGTTCTTGATAACACCACTTATCTAACCTGATAGTATGTTGGCATCATCAGGCTACCCAAAGATCTGGCAGGCCGGTTAAATCCATATGTAGCCGACTTAAAGCAAAAGAAGGTCGAATAAGGGGTAATTTGATGGGAAAGAGGGTAGATTTTTCGGCTCGTACTGTTATTACACCTGATCCAACCATCAATATCGATGAACTGGGCGTACCTTGGAGTATTGCATTAAATCTCACTTATCCAGAAACTGTTACCCCATATAACATTGAGAGGTTGTTCTTTTTTCCCTTTTCTTTTATTTGTTATCTTCTTTGTGAATTTTGATGTTATTCATTGAAATTTGATATCATGAACCAGGTTGAAAGAGCTTGTAGATTATGGACCGCACCCTCCACCTGGTAAAACTGGTGCCAAATATATAATTAGGGATGATGGACAAAGGCTTGATCTCCGGTACTTAAAGAAAAGCAGCGATCAACATCTGGAACTTGGCTATAAGGTGAGATTTTCCCTACGAGGTAGAAGGGGCCTAGAATACTGTTCTGTATTTTGAGCCAGTTGCTTTAATCTGTGGTGTAGGTGGAGAGACACCTCAATGATGGAGATTTTGTCCTGTTCAATCGGCAACCGAGTCTCCATAAAATGTCTATAATGGGGCATAGAATCAAAATAATGCCTTATTCAACATTCCGCTTGAATTTATCTGTTACCTCTCCCTACAATGCTGATTTTGACGGGGATGAAATGAACATGCATGTGCCTCAGTCATTTGAAACCAGAGCTGAAGTGCTGGAATTAATGATGGTTCCAAAATGCGTCGTATCACCTCAAGCAAATCGTCCTGTCATGGGAATAGTCCAGGATACACTTTTAGGCTGTCGCAAAATTACTAAAAGGGATACATTTATTGAGAAGGTGGCATCTAGGAGTTCCTCTCTTTTCTGCTTATTTACTGGTATACTTGTATCTACTTTTTCTGACTTAATATTTGGTTATACGTAGGATGTTTTCATGAACATTCTGATGTGGTGGGAGGATTTTGATGGCAAAGTACCTGCTCCAGCAATTTTGAAACCTCGGCCTCTCTGGACTGGGAAACAAGTGTTCAGTTTAATCATACCAAAACAAATAAATTTGCTGAGATATTCGTCATGGCATCAAGAAACTGAAAGGGGATTTATAACTCCTGGGGATACTCAAGTACGAATAGAGAAAGGGGAATTGCTTTCTGGCACTCTATGCAAGAAGACACTTGGGACATCCACTGGAAGTCTTATACATGTTATTTGGTACGATCTCTTTAGAAATAATGTGCTTAAAAATTATGAATGGTTGTATATTGTGGTTGTTGCAAGACATATCAAGAATTAACATTGAATTGATTGGCATGAATACTGGAGTCTTTATGCATTAGATAGAAGAAAACGAAAACGAGATAACTTCTGCTATAATTAACATGAAATTACAACTCCAAGATTAATTGGAAGAATAACATTCTTTTTTTTCACATGAAGCAACACATGTTCTCTCATGTCTGTTTGAAGGTAACAAAATTTATCTTTCTTGTTTTTTTTTTTTTTTTGTAGATTTAAATTAAATAAATGCCTATTGAAGGTATTATACTTTTGTGCTACTGTTTTATATGACCTGCTTTTGTTTTAAAAAAGAATAATCATATTTTTCATTACGACCATGAGCAGATGGCAAAAATTATTAATATCTTAATTCACATTATACCTTTTTTCACTATTGTACTTGTTATGATTTTCTATTTTGGGCTTGGCATAGGTAAAATGATTCCGTGGTTGGATTTGGTAACTGATTAGCATGGTTTAGTTCCTTACGTAAGAGACTGCATATTTGTATGTGTATCAACTGAATACAAACTTTTGAGGAACTATAGTACGGTAGCCATTTTCCCCCTGTATATTATTTATTTAAATGAAATACGTACAGGGAAGAGGTTGGTCCAGATGCAGCCCGCAAATTTTTGGGGCACACGCAGTGGCTTGTCAATTATTGGCTTTTGCATAATGCTTTTAGCATCGGAATTGCTGACACAATTGCTGATGCTTCAACAATGGAGAAGATTCATGAAACTATTTCTAACGCAAAGAATGAAGTGAAAGAGCTCATTAGAGCTGCTCAAGAAAAACAGTTGGAGGCTGAACCTGGTAGAACGATGATGGAGTCATTTGAAAACAGAGTGAACCAGGTATGTAACATGTTATTCTTGCTTCCCATGACTTGAGGAAGCCTGATTTGCTGTGCTTGTCTTAGGTGTTAAATAAGGCCCGTGATGATGCTGGTAGCAGTGCCCAGAAAAGCTTGTCAGAAAGCAACAACCTTAAGGCGATGGTCACAGCTGGATCTAAGGGAAGTTTTATCAACATATCTCAAATGACTGCTTGTGTGGGGCAACAGAATGTTGAAGGCAAGCGAATCCCTTTTGGGTTCACAGATCGTACACTGCCTCACTTCACGAAAGATGATTATGGCCCAGAGAGTCGCGGGTTTGTGGAGAACTCATATCTTAGGGGGCTGACTCCTCAAGAGTTTTTCTTCCATGCTATGGGTGGTAGGGAAGGTTTAATAGATACTGCAGTGAAAACTTCTGAAACTGGATACATTCAAAGGAGATTGGTGAAGGCGATGGAGGATATAATGGTTAAGTATGATGGGACCGTCAGGAATTCTTTGGGGGATGTGATTCAATTTCTCTATGGAGAAGATGGTATGGATTCTGTTTGGATTGAATCTCAACCCCTGGAGTCATTGAAGCTGAAAAAAACAGATTTCGATGACATGTACAGATATGAGTTTGATAATCCAAACTGGAATCCTAATTACATGGTGCCGGAACATGTTGAAGATATTAAATCAATTCGTGAAATCCGCAATGTATTTGACGCTGAGGTTCAGAAACTTGAAGTGGATAGATACCAACTTGGGACAGAGATTGCTACCACTGGTGATAACTTTTGGCCTTTGCCCGTTAATATTAAAAGGCTTGTCTTAAACGCACAGAAGACTTTTAAGGTTGATTTCCGTAGACCTTCTGATATTCACCCAGTGGAGATTGTTGAAGCTGTTGATAAGTTGCAAGAAAGGCTTAAGGTCGTTGTTGGTGATGATTATTTGAGTATGGAGGCCCAAAAGAACGCTACTTTGTTTTTTAATATTTTACTTCGCAGTACGTTGGCAAGTAAAAGGGTTTTGAAGGAATACAGACTTACACGTGAAGCTTTTGAATGGGTTATTGGTGAGATAGAATCTCGCTTTTTGCAGTCTCTTGTAGCACCTGGGGAAATGATCGGTTGTGTTGCCGCACAATCTATTGGTGAGCCTGCAACTCAGATGACTCTTAATACTTTCCATTATGCTGGTGTGAGTGCCAAGAATGTTACTTTAGGTGTTCCAAGGTTGAGGGAGATCATTAATGTTGCTAAAAAAATCAAAACACCCTCTCTCTCAGTATACTTGAAGTCTGATGTTAGCAAAACTAAGGAGAGCGCGAAGAATGTCCAGTGTGCACTCGAATACACTACTTTGCGAAGTGTTACACAAGCTACGGAGGTATGGTATGATCCAGATCCAATGAGTACAGTAATTATGGAAGATGTTGAATTTGTGAAGTCCTATTATGAGATACCAGATGAGGAGATTGACCCAGACAAAATCTCTCCTTGGTTGCTTCGTATAGAATTAAACCGGGAAATGATGGTGGACAAGAAGCTTAGCATGGCAGATATAGCAGAAAAGATTAATCTTGAATTTGATGACGATCTGACTTGTATATATAATGATGACAATGCCGAAAAGCTGATCCTTCGGATTCGTATCATGAATAATGAAGCTCCGAAAGGTGATTTGAATGATGAATATGCAGAGGATGACGTGTTCCTCAAAAAGATTGAAAGTAATATGCTTACAGAAATGGCTCTTCGAGGCATTCCAGATATCAACAAAGTGTTCATCAAGAATAGTAAGCTGAATAGGTTTGATGAAAATGAAGGATTCAAGGCTGAGAATGAGTGGATGCTGGATACCGAGGGCGTCAATCTTTTAGCTGTCATGTGTCATGAAGATGTTGATGCAAAGAGAACAACGAGCAATCACTTAATTGAAGTTATTGAAGTTCTAGGAATTGAGGCGGTTCGGAAAGCTTTGCTAGATGAATTGCGCGTTGTCATATCTTTTGATGGATCTTACGTGAATTATAGACATTTGGCTATACTGTGTGATACCATGACCTACCGTGGTCATTTGATGGCTATCACTCGTCATGGCATCAACCGCAATGATACTGGCCCCATGATGAGGTGCTCATTCGAAGAAACAGTTGACATTCTACTGGATGCTGCTGTCTATGCAGAAACAGATCACCTTAGGGGTGTCACTGAAAATATTATGTTAGGACAACTTGCCCCAATTGGCACAGGAGATTGTTCCTTGTATCTGAATGAAGAGATGTTAAAGCAAGCTATTGAGGTTCCACTACCTAGTTACATTGATGGTGGACTAGATTTTGGCACGACGGCTGCTCGTTCCCCACTCACTGGGACGCCATATCTTGATGGCATGATGTCACCGAATTATATACCGAGTCCAGATCTGCGATTTTCTCCAATTACCGATTCTCAGTTTTCTCCTTATGTTGGTAGAATGGCGTTTTCTCCTGCTACATCTCCTGGGTATGACCCATTATCCACTCGGTATACCACATCATACCCTGGGCCTGACTACAGCCCCACCTCCCCAACCTATAGTCCTCGCTTTCCTTGGTATAGCCGAACAATTCCCGCATGTTCTTCTACTAGCCCCTCCTACACACCAACATCGCCGATCTACAGCCCCCCAACATCTCCCAGGTATAGCCCAAGATCTCCTAGCTACAGCCTGACCTCTCCTGCTTACAGCCCGACCTCACCTTTCTACAGTCCTACCTCTACGTTTTACAGCCCAACTTCACTATCATACAGCCCAACTTCGCCGGAATATAGTCCCATATCACCTCGTTACAGTCCCACCTCCCCTAATTACAGCCCCACATCTCCAAGTTACAGTCCTACATCCCCGAGTTTCAACCCTTCAGCAAGATACAGCCCGTCTCTTGCGTATTCACCTACAAGTCCAAAGATCACACCTTCAAGTCTCTACAGTCCCTCTTCTCCGAGTTACAGGTAAACTGACAAAATCTTTTACTTACTTTTTGTCTTTTACGTAGGTTTTTATCGACTCCCAAGTACCTGAAGCTACGAAAATTTGTCAGAATTGTTGTTATATTTGATGGATTGTGTTGATTTGGAGGGCAATCGGAAAACGCGTCTGTTGGGTTAGTGAGGGATCTGCAGGCTTTAATGTACTACTTTGTTTTTGTTTTGCAGCCCAACATCTCCGTCATATTCCCCAACGTCTCCATCTTATTCTCCTTCTAGTGCAAGCGAGAGTCCAAGCAGGTAAGTATTTCCGGCATTGTGTAATTTGGAAATCCATATCCATTTTACTTTCAATGCATAGCTGTACTCACATTTACGTGCTGTTCTCTTTTGTCCTTTCTTAATTTGTGGTTTATAGAGTAGTTTGCTATTGTCAATTATCCCTCTTTCCAGGATTCTGGAAGCTGCTTTTGTCTTGATTTTTGACTTGCCACATTCTTTGATGGTTAGGAACACATCAATAAGCTAACCAACAACATTAATCCTTTCGTGAACTATCATTACGCAACTGATTCCCCTAAAATCTTTTTGGACTCTTTTGATTTATGTATACAAATTGGCTTGCTGCTTAGTTAGAAAAGGTCATCAATACTAACACGTTACTTGGTTTGGTGTTCACATTGTCAGTACTGATGGCTACATACATTTTAGAGGGACATCATCTGTTATTCTTTTCCAAGAGAAATCTATTTTCTTTCCTTATTTCGTCTTTGCATTACTTTTCAGCGCAGATAGCTGATCTGGTGCTAGCCCTGACTTTAGTGCCAGCTCTCCACAGTACAGGTGAGTGCAGAGCACACAAAGTTGGCAATAAAATTTCAGTTGAAATTTGCCTTCATTTGATCCTAATTATTTTTGTCTTGGCTTGTTTACAGTCCAAGTGCAGGATATTCTCCTAGTGAACCTGGCTACTCCCCATCTTCAACAAGCCAATATACTCCCCGTACGAACGACATGGATGATAAAAGTGTAAAGCATGAGAAGAGCAGTCGTTGAAGAACTGATTTTATAGTCAATTATCACGGATTGTCATCGAAGAACAGATCTTATAGTCAATTATCATCAAGGAGGACAAGTTAACATGCTATTGTGTTTTTTCGCTTATTTTGTTTTAGGAGATCAAAAACTTGAATACATTATTGATAAAGTATGCCTAGTCTTGTTTGTCATTCTTGTTTTTTACGGCTGATTTTGAAAAAACATAACTTTTATATGTTTAAGTCTTTTTAAAAAATTGTGTGTTACTATTTTACTGTTACAATTAAATTTCTTGTATGATATTTTTATATTTTATTTATACAATGAATACCAAACTTGGTCGGCAATACCAACCATTAGAGGTGAGGAAGATTTAGAAAACTTAAACTTCTCCATAGGATAGGAACGTACTGAATCAATGGGCAGCAGGTTATTATAATACTACAATTTGACATCGAGTAAATATAGAAGAGTCTTAGGACAATCTTTTCAAAATGTGACGTCATTGTCACAACCTGAGAAATCATTCTCATCTATACCGAGATTCTAGGTGGTGGCTAACGTAAAATCAAGAGTAGGCTCACACAATCATCGATAAATCAGATTTAGATATCTACTACATAGTAGAATAAGAATAGACTATCAAAAACTCGAAAATACACATATATTTTTGTCCACTATATATTGTTACATATGATTTTCATTCTTCATTCTAAAAAGTTCAAAAAACATCTTAAAATTTCGTTCCATATTGTGGTTTGGATGGGAATTGTGATTTCACGAAAATTCGATTTGACCCGATTTTATATTCGAACTTTGATCATATTTCATACAATTATTTTCAAGTATATAAAATGCACATGAAATACGTTGAAGTTTGATCGTCAGATGCAAAACATTCCATGTTTCTTTCACTTGTATAACAGATTCGACAATTTTAGATTTCAAAATTTTCGGGCTTTCTAATTTGACTTTTCTTCTGGAATTTGACAATATTCAAATGTCAAGTCTGTGCCCTTTATGAATAAATTGAACAAACGTTTTCCATGTAAACCAATTGTCAAAATTGCTGTGCTAATTAGCATGGAAATGGGCCTTTTCATTGAATATCTTGGGCTTGCATTTTCTAGATCCAATTTACTAGCGCCAAGAGGCTCTCTGTCAGTTTATTAAGCCCACTTGTTTTGTATTTTCTACACTAGTGTGTGGACTTTATTTCGGAGTGACTTGAGTGTGCGTACTCTTCATGTGATTTTATTTGTTTAGTACTGGTGCGCGACGATATTTTTGAATATTGTTGTTGGGTTTTAATTTGAGTATTTTATTATAAAATTTACGTATGTGATTTTTCAGTTTGTATAACTTACGAGAATGTCATATCGAGATTTTTCTAGACAAGTCTATTTTTGAGTAGGCCTCTCGTATGACGATATCACAAATATTTATTCGTGAGACGGGTCAATCATGCTAATATTTACAATAAAAAGTAATATTTTTGACATAAAAAATAATATTTTTAATGAGTAACTCAAATATAATATATGTCTCACAAAATTTAATAATATAATTTTTTTTGAAGACACTTATTTAAATATACGATCTCATCAATACTATTAATTAATAATTCTCTATAACTACAAATATATCAAAGAAAATTTAGTAAAATATGATTCCATTTGTAAGAAAAGTGTTTGTCGTTTTACCAAAAATTATATATGATGATAACAATGCAATTCTAATATTTTAAACAGTATAACAGCTCAAACGTCACGGTTCGATCTCTCTCCTAACATGATAATTATTACAACCCAAAAACTATTGTTGATTTAAATTTACTTAAATTTCATCTCAAACTTTTCTCATTGAACTCATAGATACAAAGATGTAATAGATTTTTATCTGTTTAGTTAATATAATGTGTATTTTTTAACCATAAAAAATATGAATATCATTTACTTGTTTATTTAAGTATATCTATATACAACAAATATTATTATTTTTATATGAATTTAATAAATATATCATTTACTTTGAAAACCATTTCAACAAAAAGGTCGGAACCGCACATCCAATTATGTTTTTACATTGGTTTTTCGCTTACCAAATGAAACTTTAAAGTCTTGAATTCCAATCTTCCGACTTGTTCTAACATATATATGATGGAATGGAAATGGTTGAATAAATGCCACATATTACTAATTATATTATTATAAATAATTGTAAAAAAATAATTATTCCGTCCAAAGTCGACGGAATTAAGGTTAAGAGTCAATTACTTTAGGTGGCATAATTACTTACAAAAAGATATATTTTATTTATTTATTTATTAGTAATTATAATATCATTAATATTGTTAATTATGATTATTATTGATATTTATTACAAGCACATGATACACGATAATTCGATTTCACATTAGAAGTTTCTGTAGTACGACGTTTGATTATTAATTAGGTTTATATCTTAATAATTAAGTTTGTAAGAGTCAAAATTTTATAATGAGACCACAAATTGGGGCATGTTTTCAAAGAAGAGGCAATTCTACATATCATGCTTGATTGTGACCATTCCTTACCTAAAAAGTCATCAAAGTACGTATACATTCTATGATGGCATTATAGTTATCTTATTGATTGCCATTTTCAAAGTCAGAAAAAGAAAATTAAAATTTTTTAAACAAAAGAATTAATTGTAACTAAAAGTTCCAATCTTTAAATAAAAAAAAACTTTTAAGAGTAAATCAATTGTAGGACTTATGTTTGATTAATTAAATGGAAGTTCAACACATGTCGATGCGTGTGTGCGCACAAATTAATAATTTATCCGAGAGGTTGGGATTTTTGACGATCGTTATTTTACTCTAGTTTCAAATGTTTGATTATACATTGTTTTTGATATTACAAAACTATTCTAAATATATTTTTGAAATTAAAGTTCTTATCTTTTATCATTTATCTATATTCTCTGTTGTTATAGTCAGTCACTTATATTTATACATGTGTGTAAACATAAGTGATAAAAAAAACGAAAATTACAATGATTACTCAGTCTCTTTTGATGTTTACGTGGTATTTTATTTTTTTAACTTCGGTCAACTATTTAATTAAGAAAATATACACGAGGATGTCATTTTCTTAATTAAATAGTTGGCCGATGTTATTTTACAAATTTTCACGTTTACTTACTACATGACCTAATTACTAAATTCCAAGAAAGTTGCATTTATTTTAAGACTAACATAACTAAAGAATTTTTCTTTTTCTTAACCCAATATTTTGGGTGGTCGGAAATCCAAAGAAAATAATATAATTAGGACATCATGTGATAGAAGCATTGACAAAGGAGGATTGTTAAGCATTGACAATTTGTGTGTGGTTGCCATTTTCAAATTAAATCAATTAAGAATTTCCGAAACTCATTTTTCAACGTTCAATATAATAATTCCCATTTTGTAAATTCGGATGAATCATAGTAACTAACGACTCAGATTACAATGTAAGAAGCAAACATTGATCTAAAAATTCAAAAAACTATATTAAAGAATAAAATTAAAGTTACAAAGAAAAATAAGTAGTTAACATAGGGGAAAACAAATTTCCTGACTTTTCAATTTTGGATTTTCGTTCATTAAATTTTGAAAGTTTGGTTTAAGTATATTAACTTTTAGTTTTTTGTTATTCAAATCAAACTGCTGATGCGAGAACAGTAAATGCTAATGTAGAACTAGAAAACAATTACATGATATTGAAAAATGTCGACTTGTCATTGAAAATTGTTGACTTTTGAGATATCACATTAATAATTAGACTAAAACAGTCGAAAATTAAAAGTTAATGTACCAATCAAAATTTGAAAATTTAATTGAATAAAATTGGAAAAGTTAATGAAAAAAATAATTCTCCCACTTATATATGTAAGAGTGTGCGAGAGAGAGTCAAAAATTAGGGCCATATGTATTGACAGTACTAATTAAATAAAGGTATTATATTATTGTTGGTAATTGTGTGACAGCCACCGACCAGGATCATTAATACGTGAAAATAATAATAATTAAATAATTACCGATAAATTTTCCCCTCTACAATTAAATAAAATGGAAAATCAAATAAATTTGATACTATTTAATTTTAAGACCATAATTTATAGTGATTGTAAATGAATAAATATTAGGAATAAAATAAAACATTTGTATTTTTTAAAAGTAATAATTAAGGGAAAACACATCTACTCGCTATTTTTGGGTATAATAATACTGTGTAAAAAATTACAAATTTAAATAAAATAATATTTGCAAATAATGTAGTGAAATTTGATCTTGTGTCAAAAATTTATTATAATAATTGAGATGATACTGTAATTTAAAATAAGATACATCAAAGTATAAATTTTAATTATTATTATTATTTTTTAAATTTAGCAAAAGAGAGACTGTTACTTTTGCTGCGTTTGAATATATCAAACCTTAAATAAATAAAAAAAAATAATATGTCAACACAATGATAGTGGGATTCGGTTCTAATCAATTAATATATCTACAGCTCGTTCAAGATTTGGTGATCCCACAACATTCTTAGCTAGTGGAACTTATTTCAATACAACTCAATTATTTTCATGCAAAAATTATTTTTTTTACACAATATCTGCAATCAGTTATTGGATAAAATTAGAAACTTTAATAAATTTGGACAATATGAATAATGTACATTTTAAAAAAGGGTAGGTCTCTTGTGAGACGGTCTCACGAATCTTTATCTGTGGGACGGGTCAACCCTACCGACATTCACAATAAAAAATAATATTCTTAGCATAAAAAGTAATATTTTTGACATAAAAAATAATATTTTTAATGAGTAACTCAAATATAATATATGTCTCACAAAATTTAATAATATAATTTTTTTTGAAGACACTTATTTAAATATACGATCTCATCAATACTATTAATTAATAATTCTCTATAACTACAAATATATCAAAGAAAATTTAGTAAAATATGATTCCATTTGTAAGAAAAGTGTTTGTCGTTTTACCAAAAATTATATATGATGATAACAATGCAATTCTAATATTTTAAACAGTATAACAGCTCAAACGTCACGGTTCGATCTCTCTCCTAACATGATAATTATTACAACCCAAAAACTATTGTTGATTTAAATTTACTTAAATTTCATCTCAAACTTTTCTCATTGAACTCATAGATACAAAGATGTAATAGATTTTTATCTGTTTAGTTAATATAATGTGTATTTTTTAACCATAAAAAATATGAATATCATTTACTTGTTTATTTAAGTATATCTATATACAACAAATATTATTATTTTTATATGAATTTAATAAATATATCATTTACTTTGAAAACCATTTCAACAAAAAGGTCGGAACCGCACATCCAATTATGTTTTTACATTGGTTTTTCGCTTACCAAATGAAACTTTAAAGTCTTGAATTCCAATCTTCCGACTTGTTCTAACATATATATGATGGAATGGAAATGGTTGAATAAATGCCACATATTACTAATTATATTATTATAAATAATTGTAAAAAAATAATTATTCCGTCCAAAGTCGACGGAATTAAGGTTAAGAGTCAATTACTTTAGGTGGCATAATTACTTACAAAAAGATATATTTTATTTATTTATTTATTAGTAATTATAATATCATTAATATTGTTAATTATGATTATTATTGATATTTATTACAAGCACATGATACACGATAATTCGATTTCACATTAGAAGTTTCTGTAGTACGACGTTTGATTATTAATTAGGTTTATATCTTAATAATTAAGTTTGTAAGAGTCAAAATTTTATAATGAGACCACAAATTGGGGCATGTTTTCAAAGAAGAGGCAATTCTACATATCATGCTTGATTGTGACCATTCCTTACCTAAAAAGTCATCAAAGTACGTATACATTCTATGATGGCATTATAGTTATCTTATTGATTGCCATTTTCAAAGTCAGAAAAAGAAAATTAAAATTTTTTAAACAAAAGAATTAATTGTAACTAAAAGTTCCAATCTTTAAATAAAAAAAAACTTTTAAGAGTAAATCAATTGTAGGACTTATGTTTGATTAATTAAATGGAAGTTCAACACATGTCGATGCGTGTGTGCGCACAAATTAATAATTTATCCGAGAGGTTGGGATTTTTGACGATCGTTATTTTACTCTAGTTTCAAATGTTTGATTATACATTGTTTTTGATATTACAAAACTATTCTAAATATATTTTTGAAATTAAAGTTCTTATCTTTTATCATTTATCTATATTCTCTGTTGTTATAGTCAGTCACTTATATTTATACATGTGTGTAAACATAAGTGATAAAAAAAACGAAAATTACAATGATTACTCAGTCTCTTTTGATGTTTACGTGGTATTTTATTTTTTTAACTTCGGTCAACTATTTAATTAAGAAAATATACACGAGGATGTCATTTTCTTAATTAAATAGTTGGCCGATGTTATTTTACAAATTTTCACGTTTACTTACTACATGACCTAATTACTAAATTCCAAGAAAGTTGCATTTATTTTAAGACTAACATAACTAAAGAATTTTTCTTTTTCTTAACCCAATATTTTGGGTGGTCGGAAATCCAAAGAAAATAATATAATTAGGACATCATGTGATAGAAGCATTGACAAAGGAGGATTGTTAAGCATTGACAATTTGTGTGTGGTTGCCATTTTCAAATTAAATCAATTAAGAATTTCCGAAACTCATTTTTCAACGTTCAATATAATAATTCCCATTTTGTAAATTCGGATGAATCATAGTAACTAACGACTCAGATTACAATGTAAGAAGCAAACATTGATCTAAAAATTCAAAAAACTATATTAAAGAATAAAATTAAAGTTACAAAGAAAAATAAGTAGTTAACATAGGGGAAAACAAATTTCCTGACTTTTCAATTTTGGATTTTCGTTCATTAAATTTTGAAAGTTTGGTTTAAGTATATTAACTTTTAGTTTTTTGTTATTCAAATCAAACTGCTGATGCGAGAACAGTAAATGCTAATGTAGAACTAGAAAACAATTACATGATATTGAAAAATGTCGACTTGTCATTGAAAATTGTTGACTTTTGAGATATCACATTAATAATTAGACTAAAACAGTCGAAAATTAAAAGTTAATGTACCAATCAAAATTTGAAAATTTAATTGAATAAAATTGGAAAAGTTAATGAAAAAAATAATTCTCCCACTTATATATGTAAGAGTGTGCGAGAGAGAGTCAAAAATTAGGGCCATATGTATTGACAGTACTAATTAAATAAAGGTATTATATTATTGTTGGTAATTGTGTGACAGCCACCGACCAGGATCATTAATACGTGAAAATAATAATAATTAAATAATTACCGATAAATTTTCCCCTCTACAATTAAATAAAATGGAAAATCAAATAAATTTGATACTATTTAATTTTAAGACCATAATTTATAGTGATTGTAAATGAATAAATATTAGGAATAAAATAAAACATTTGTATTTTTTAAAAGTAATAATTAAGGGAAAACACATCTACTCGCTATTTTTGGGTATAATAATACTGTGTAAAAAATTACAAATTTAAATAAAATAATATTTGCAAATAATGTAGTGAAATTTGATCTTGTGTCAAAAATTTATTATAATAATTGAGATGATACTGTAATTTAAAATAAGATACATCAAAGTATAAATTTTAATTATTATTATTATTTTTTAAATTTAGCAAAAGAGAGACTGTTACTTTTGCTGCGTTTGAATATATCAAACCTTAAATAAATAAAAAAAAATAATATGTCAACACAATGATAGTGGGATTCGGTTCTAATCAATTAATATATCTACAGCTCGTTCAAGATTTGGTGATCCCACAACATTCTTAGCTAGTGGAACTTATTTCAATACAACTCAATTATTTTCATGCAAAAATTATTTTTTTTACACAATATCTGCAATCAGTTATTGGATAAAATTAGAAACTTTAATAAATTTGGACAATATGAATAATGTACATTTTAAAAAAGGGTAGGTCTCTTGTGAGACGGTCTCACGAATCTTTATCTGTGGGACGGGTCAACCCTACCGACATTCACAATAAAAAATAATATTCTTAGCATAAAAAGTAATATTTTTTTATGGATAACCCAAATAAGATATCCGTCTCACAAAAGACGACCCGTGAGACCGTCTCACACAAGTTTTTGCCTTTAAAAAATTATAAATTATAAATTTTATTTTTTAAATTTAAAACTAAATTGTTGTGGTGCAATAATTATTTTTGTTATGAGAGCGATCAAATCGTAGCGTTTGGAGGTGTTGTACCATTTAAGATATCAAAGTTGCATCATTACCATCAGTTGCAAATTTAGGTAAATCGACAATCGTTCAGTCCTATAATTAGTACAAAAATCAAAGTTATATGTTCGATTAACGTAGATTATAAGGACTATGATTATTGGAATCAATAATTGTCGCTGCTATAAGAGCAATCGAATCGTGGTGCTGTGACTGATATACAATTTAAAATATTAAAATTGTATTATTATCATCTATTATAACTTTTAGTAAAACGAAAAACGCTAATTTTTACGTAAACGTCTATTTTTATATCATATCCTAAACTACTCTTCTAAAAAATTATTATTACAAGTGCGACCACGTTGTGGCATCACAGTTTGATAGAATCTTTTAGCTTTAGCTATAAGACTTGCATGTTTGGCAACTATCAATTTCTATAAAGTAATACAGGCAACACACCACATGCAGTATCGTGAATACATGAGAGCCATCATACAGGCGCGCATTGGTACAACTTATTAATTATCGATTCTTATATATGTAATTTAATAAATTTATTTAATGGAAATTAAATTCAAGAAAATCATGAAAATTTATAGATATAATCAAATACCCATAATTGTCGTTAAAGATGACAAACCCCGCAGAAAAAACCTGAAATGGGAATGGAGATCCTCGGTTTTTTTGGATTCGGTTCGGAGTGGATATAAGATTACTATCCTCATCCCCGAACCTGTCTCGAAAATAATATTAATAATAAAATAATAATATTATTAGTATTAATAATATTAATAATATTGTCTCTGCTGAGTACATGACCAATGGTAGGGGAAATGATAAGACTCATCTCTAAAAAAACATAAGACAACACCAGCAGATAGACAAGCACGCAACTCCTCAGACTCATGGGCCTAACAGCCCGATCGTGCACTATGCGCTATCACAAGTATAAAAAAATAAAGTCGTGTATCAGCGAACAACTATAACTTTTGACCTAATAGTAAGCACTCGATCCTAATTGTGTCTTCCTCATATTTTTAGATGTGTTTGTGAGTTTTGTTTGGCTAGCTAGGCTATGAGGCTGTAGATATAGATTGCTAGATTATAAACTCAAGATGTATATTATCTCAAAAGACTTGTCTATCGATTAATATAACTTTCCTCGGTTTATAACATAGTATTTAGTAGTTTTAATGCTCAATGTGAGACAGTTTTAACATCGCTTACCCTTTGAGAAACTGACATCACGACGACCCCAATCGACTTTCACGCACATTTCATTATTCAGTGCATGCATCATGCACGTTACTCCGAATTATAATTTTTTTCGACACTGATCCAACGGTAACTTTTTTCTAGGTTGTTTTTTCCTCTACGCCGACTGTCAACGAGATTATCAATGTTAGATTATAAATCAAAATGTGTACTGTCTCAAAAAATCTGCCTATTAGGTGGTATAAATTTTTTAAGTTTGTAAGCTATTCGTGATTAGTTTTAATGTTCGATAACATTTGTGACATAGAGTTTCAAACTTTTTGCAAGTCTTGATTTCTTGCACAATTTAGATTTTTAGGATTTATCATCTTCTTTGTCGGTACTATTGCATGGATGAGATTATGAAATGACACAGAAATATTTGGGTGGATTAGAGGCAAAAGTGCAACTCTTTTGTTTACCCCGTTCGTGGTGCTTACGAGATTTGACATCATATATCAAGATATATGCGATTTTTATCTTCTTCTTGAAACAGTAACACTAGGAATCACATCAAAGTTTGAATGCGTGATCCATTACTTTATCAAATAATTTTTTATTCATCCTGGAAAAATAAATTCATAAATTTATATACTCATTGTATAAATTTTAATTGTTTACCCAATGTTTTCATAAACATGTTATCGAATCGGTATATCTTAAAATAACGGTTCAACCGAACGATCGGATCGAAACATTGTTATTTATATAAAATAGCAATATAATATAATAAATAATATATTTTAAATTTTAGAAACATTAAATTTGTATATAAACAATAAAAACAATATATTCATCAAAATTTAAAGTCTAAACAACAACATGTATATAATCAAAATATTAAACGTAATATATATATTTTTAAAAAAAATTACAAATAAGATCTAATATACTAATACTATCAAAATAATATTTTTCACAAAATTCAAATTCTA
>NC_133316.1:20664712-20768470 GCF_012295235.1 Primulina huaijiensis
CTCGTGGGGTGTTCTTGTTTGGATCCATGGACGTGTCGTTGTGCTCTTGTTGAACTTCTGGGGCAGTGGGGAGGCCGATCGAAAATTGAGTTTAGTTAGCTTACTCTTAAGTCTTAACCTATAGGAAAGATTCAATCTTTGCCCTTTGTTTTTGTGAAATTAGATTCTTGGAACTCTGGTTCCTTTCTCTCCTTTTGAAGTTTGGCTTTTGTGGGTGGTTTGAATTTCACAAATGGAGGCAAAGTATGGTGGAAAGTTGCATCATTTCTTTGGTCCAGTGGCTTCCGATTTGAAGGCCATGGGAAAAAAGAATATGGAATGGGATTTGAATGACTGGAAATGGGATGGTGATTTGTTTGTGGCTGCTCCTCTGAACTCTGTTTCATCAGACTGTAGAGGTAAAAAGTTCCTTCCGGCTGGATCAGAAATTCCGGCGTACAACGGAGCCTCCAATAGTTTCTCATCAGGGTCAGATGGGATTGAGAGAGAACGGACTGAGTTGGAAAAACGTAGGAGGGGTGTTGAGGTTGAAACTGAACAGGTGAACGAAGAGTGTGGATCACTTAATCTGAAGCTAGGTGAACAAGTGTATCCTGTCACGGAAGGGGATGCAGATAAGTCAGAAGGTAAGAGTGGTAAGAAGACCAAAATTTCAGGAGTACCATCTAGTCGCGCGGTTTGCCAAGTGGAGGATTGTAAGGCGGACTTGAGCAATGCGAAAGATTATCACAGACGGCATAAAGTTTGTGACGTGCATTCTAAGGCTACCAAAGCTTTGGTGGGAAATGTTATGCAGCGGTTTTGTCAGCAGTGCAGCAGGTCACTCTTTCATCTCAATGTTTTACAGAAGATTGTTAGCATTAACCATAAACCTTAGGATCAGCAGTTCCTATTTAACTCCTTGCCTTTAATGCCTTTTCACTCCATATTCACTGATTTGGATATGTTCCTCAGAATTATACTGCCTTGTGTCGTATATTTGGACTGTGTGCATTCTGAATTTATTTGGAAGTCTTCTATAAATCCAAGTAAAAGTAGAACCACTGGTTAGTATGCCATTATGATTTTTAAGATAGTATTAATTTTTCTCCAGGTTTCATGTTCTGGAAGAGTTTGATGAAGGGAAGCGGAGTTGTCGCAGGCGATTGGCAGGCCACAACAAAAGGCGAAGGAAAACTCATCCGGAGAATGTTGTTAATGCTGCAACTCTTAATGATGAGCGGGGAAGTAATTATTTACTAATTAGTCTGCTAAAGATACTCTCCAATATACATTGTAAGTTGTTATCTGATTAAGTTATTTGTTATGTGGCACTATCTTAGCCGTGTGACTGCATTATGTTAAAAACAACTAGCTTAGTTTGAAAATTTGATTGAAGCATTTTATGGATGCTAGTCCAGTTGCTTTGTATATCTTTGTGTTTCTTTTTTGTTGGATAACTGATACTTGTTTAATCTTAATGAATTATCGGATCCCACCTGGCAGAAAAATATTTTGTAGTGAGACTAAGATGAAATAATGCAAGTTTCTGAGAATGGAACATGGTTCAGTTAAGTTATGCTATCTAGACAGTAGATGGGGATAGAAGGGAGTTTATATGCATGGGAGTATCATCCATGTGCCTGTTTAAATCTATAAATAAACTACTATTGAAGTGCAATTACCAAACTGGAGTAGGATGATTTTTATGCTGCAATTATTATTTTCTGTCCTTTTAAACAAAATATGTATTGGCTGAATGAGTTACATGTCTGACAATAATAATTCAGGTCAAGCCAAGATAAATTTTGGCATCGGTACAGTCTGCACGCTAGATGTTTTAAGGTTCAAATTAGATTTTGGAACCTTGATAAAGCTCAGTTATTTCCATTATTGTCGACTTTGATATTTATCAGTGAGGGTCCAGAAAATTTATGTGACATTTTTTCATTACTTTCGTTCGAGCCAAACACAGCTAACTATAGGAAGTCATGTGATTGATTGTCTATTAGAAGAATGTTATAGGGACCTGTGGGTACTTCTGTTCTACACTGTCACTTGTGCTTCCGTGCTTTCACTGTTTTTTTTACTCCTGGTTGATTTTTTGTCTATGTCCAAACCTGTTTCTGTAGTTCTCTTTTCTTTCTTGTTTTGTCTGTTAAATTTATTCATCCAGGTCGTTCTTCATTCTCTTAAGCTCTTGTGACTCATCATGAGCTGTCTCACTCAATTACTTTGCAGCCAATGGCTCAGATCAAACAGAGAATCAGGGTTTGCTATCTCATCTCCTAAGAAATCTTGCAAATCTTGCTGGTACAACTGGTGAAAGGAACCCTGCTACGTTGTTACCTGTTTCTCAGGATTTGCAGAACGTGGATAAATATCTGGAAACTGAACAGGTGCCTAAGGTCCCAAAGAATCCAAAGAGTTGAATATTCTTCGTTTTTTGGTTAGTTTTCTGACAATGTTTATCTTCAGGACCTTAGTAGAAATGCTGGGCAGGGTGTGATCGTATCTGCATCTGATTTGACACAAAAGAGGATACTGGCCGATAATTCTCAAGGTGGAATTACAGACAATGCATCCGCTTTAACCAAAAAGGCTAGCAACTCGATCAAAGCAAGTGCCTGTGATACTCCAATAGAAAGGATAAAACTGAGTAACATTGACTTAAATAATGTTTATGATGATTCACAAGACTGCATGGACGGTCTTGAGGACACTGTTGCCCCAGAAAATACAGGGAATGTATCTCCTTCTTGCTCATTCTGGCTGTATAAAGATTCTCAAAATTCTTTTCCTACTCAGAATAGTGGGAACTCTGGTTCTACTTCAAGCCAATCACCATCGAATTCCAGTGGGGATGAGCAGGTCTTAAACTAAATTTATTGTAGAGGTTTTATATGTTTCCGCAGGATTATATTGAAAGCTTCTACGATAGAACCCAACCCCATATATCTTCATGTTTTCATATAACTAGAATACATATATACTCTTTCATTTCGATCAAACTGCGCAATCAGCTCCAGAACTAGGATGTGATATTCTCCTCACCACAACTTCTGGTGCCTCTTAAACTTGTGCTTTATCAAGTACTATTATTTGATAACCATGTTTTGAATGCTTGAATTGTTGGGCGGAAGAAATAACTTAAAGTAGCTTTGCATTGAGATACAAGTTCCCGTTGGGGTATCATTGTGACATAATTTTCAATTTGATCGCAGAGTCGCACAGATCGGATTGTTTTTAAACTCTTTGGAAAAGATCCAAGTGATTTCCCTCTTGTTGTGCGACAGCAGGTTTGTTCCTGGCTTTCAAGGTTAAATGTTTTCAGTGACTTAAATTTGCGCGTTTCTGGTTTGGAAGTTCAAATTTACCCAATGGATTTCAGATTCTTCATTGGCTATCCAATAGTCCTACAGAGATAGAAAGCTACATCCGACCTGGTTGCGTCATACTGACAATATACCTGCGTATGGATAATTCCATGTGGGAGGAGGTAATTTTTTATTCAGCCAGAGTTTTTGGATGTTAATAGTCGAGTTGGAGTGCAAGTGAGGCTACAGATACATGAATAATCAAAGTGGGTGTTGATTGTGTGAGCTTTTGAAAAAGGGAATAAGCCCAGCTTTTAAGAAAATGTCATCTAACTGTTAGAATTTTGGCCTCCAGCTGTACTGTGATCTATCTTCCAGTTTGAGGAGGCTTCTTGATTCGTCCAACGATTCATTTTGGAAAACTGGATGGATATACTCTCGAGTACAGAATCACGTTTCATTTGTCTATGACGGTATAATTATATTTTCTGTCCTATTATTTGTTTCAAATTATTTTCTGTTACCGAGAAATGGACGATCCTTGAGTGTCAATAGCGCTGAAAAATTCCATTTGGTCACAGGCCAGGTTGTTCTTGACACACCCTCACATCTAAAATATCATCAAAGCTGCAGAATATCAAGTATCAGTCCTATTGCTGTCTCTGCCTCAGAGAATGTTCAGTTTTTTGTCAGAGGATTCAATTTTTCTCTTGTAACTTCAAGGTATTCTATTTTACATGCATCAATCTCTTGGTTTACACGAGGTTGTTTGAATCCTTCATTCATTTATGAAGTTCTGGAAAATCTAAGGCTGCGACTTTGGGAGGTATTTGAATTTAAAAGAGGATTTGAAATAAAAAAACATGTGAAAATTTATTGATTGGAAATGAGATATACTTGCGGATGATTTGAAATACCGTGTAAGAAATTTTATTGGACCGAGATCTGGAATCTGAAAAACTCAATTTATTTATTTTTGCTCAAGTATATTCAACGAATTTGAAATTTATCCATCCAAATTCATAAATAATCCGGACACTGCCTGAATAAATTTTATATCATTCACTTGTTTTTTTTGTCTCAGGTTACTATGCACTATAGATGGAAAATATCTGGCTCAGGAAAATTGTTGCGCTAGAACAGGAGGAGCAGAGTCATTTGCGGAGCATGATGAGATTCTGTCCCTTAACTTCTCTTGCACTATACCAAATATAGTTGGAAGGGGATTTATTGAGGTGATGTTGCATTCAATGCTTTGTTGGCCAAATAAAAAATGCATTTTGTTTGTTTTATCAAGAGTTTTGTGAAATTACAGTCTAATGGATGCATCGGCCCACCCTTTATAAGTTCTAAATTTGGTTTGTACTCATTTATATTAGGTTGAAGACCATGGTCTCAGCAGCAGCTTCTTTCCCTTCATCGTCGCAGAGAAGGATGTCTGCTTAGAAATTTGTACTCTGGAGAGCATCATTGGAGTCACCGATGGAGATACAAATAAATTAGAGGCTAGGGACCAAGCTTTGGATTTCATACATGAAATGGGTTGGCTTCTCCAAAGAAGCCGTTTGAAGTGTAGGTTGGGTGAATCCGGTTTCAAAGTGGATCTATTCCCTCTCAAACGTTTCAGGTGGCTTATCGACTTCTCCATTGATCATGACTGGTGTGCCGTAGTCGAAAAGCTCTTAAGTATTTTCTTGGATGGTATCGTTGATTCGGGGAAACATACTTCTATTCTACTCGCGTTGCTGGACATCGGCCTTCTTCACCAAGCAGTCCGGAGAAATTGCAAGTCCATGGTAGAGTTTCTCTTAGAATACCGTCCCAGTGCATCTTTGAACAAAACAGGACCACAACTGAATCAAGCTGACAACGAGGGCCAGTATTTGTTTAGGCCTGATTCTAAAGGACCAGGAGGGCTGACTCCTCTTCACATAGCGGCCTGTCTAGATGGCCGTGAGAGTGTATTGGATGCATTAACTGAAGATCCCAAATCGGTATGCTCCTTCTTTGTATGCTTTTAACAAGCACGACATGGCTTAAGAACAATGTGTTTCTAAACTCAAGAAATCACATTTCCTTTTTCAGGTGGGAATCAACGCATGGAAGAATGCTAAAGACAGCACAGGATTGACACCTCATGACTACGCATGTTTCCGCGGTCATTATTCTTACATCCATCTAGTTCAGCGGAAACTGAACAAGAAATCGCTTAACAGTCACATTGTAGTGGACATTCCAGACAACACCGAACCCACGAAACAGAAAACCGGAAACATGAGTTTGTTTGGCAAGTCAGGGGTTACTTTTGAAACAGAAAGGGCTCGACGTTGTAGTGAATGTGAGCAGAAAATGGGGGGTTATGGAAGTTGGAGATCATCTGTGAGGATTTACAAACCGGCAATGTTGTCGATGGTGGCAATAGCCGCAGTTTGTGTGTGCGCAGCGCTGCTCTTCAAAAGCTCACCTGAAGTTCATCCATGCTTCCATCCCTTCAGGTGGGAGCTATTGAAGTTTGGGTCTGAGTGACCATTTTTAGAATGCTTGTTATCTTAAGAAGTGAATTAATTACCCATCAGTGTGCTTGTATGTATGTTTATATAAATCTTTGAACTCGAAAAAATATTTTAATTAAAATTTTATTTTTTTAAAGTATTTGAAGAGTAAACTATCGTTCTGGAATCTGCATATGACAAAAATTAAATATAAAGGGAAGATGTGATATAGAATATAATTTGAGTCTTTATCCAAATTTCAGAACTTCTATTTCTTCGAAAACTTTCAAAACATTTAAACAATAATTCTATATAAACTTTTTTAACGATGGTTTGTCCTGCATGGATTTCATTATACTGTCCCTTATTTCGGCAAACCTTGTGCAAATATCTTTTCGTAATTTTCTCTTCGACCAATTAAATAATTTCTTTTGCATTTGTTTACTACATAAAGTTTTTTAAGCAATACTTGTTTTTTTTTTTAAAAAAATAAAAATAAAGAAGTAATATTATATGATTAAGCTGTTATACATTTTTTTTTAATTACAGTTGAGGAGGAACTTCTGACATTTTCTTGAAACATGGGAGGATTGTGCCACTAGGTGAGGATGTCGTGGCTATTCAACATCATTTTTATAGTATACAAAGACGTAGCTATTTCATAATAATATTTCAACCAGTTGGGGATAATTTTGAGACGAAAACAAATCAATCTAAGTTGTTTGGAATAATGGATTTCAAATCCATGAATTTTAAAGTATTTTTGTTGTTAAAGAAGTAAAACCATAAACTTCAAATCAACGTATATAGTATTTCATGTTAATTATTATGAATTTCAATTTCACCTAATAATATGTAATTTGAAATTCATTTTACTTGTATCACTTATGTGAAAAAATTAAAGTGTGAATTTAAAATTTGATCAATTGTTTCATTGTAAACAATAAAACTAACGAAATCTATGGATTTGAAATTCATCGATCTAAACACAAGAATTTATTTTTTATTTTGAAAGAAAGTTGAAGTAAATGAACAAGAAATCTATATTTGGTCCCTACCAATGATTTCTAAATGTCTGGTTTATGTGCTTCTAATAGATCCAAACGTTCAATCAAATGCAAATATTTGAAATATAGATTTGATGCTTCATGCTAATATTATAACTAACAATATTTTTAAATATAAAAAACTAGCCATATAAGTCGAGTTATTTTAGAAAGCAAGGCATTTAAAAAATGAATTGCTTAAATTCGTAATTCGGTTAATTGATTCAATTATCCATTCTGAACCCTGTATTTTATGGAGATATTGCTTTGATTTTTTTGTTTGCACATTTGGATTGCAGCCTTCCGATGGTTTGATCCAAGAAAATGCCATCATCTGTCAATTTGACAGGTTTCAGAATCCTCGGTGCTAAAGATTCTAAGTCAAGGTTTTGCGGTGCCGAGGGTCAATCTTTTACAGCCAACAAATTTATGAAATCTGTGTTTATTATGGTTCCAGAAGGATTCTCTAGTTTTACAGCCGCCGGGATATTAATATATCTTCATATTTCTAACTAAAATATAAATTCCAGTTTTCCATTAAAAACATGCAACTCTAAACATGAAGTTACAAAATAAATAAATATGCGACGACGTACCGGTCTATTAAGTTTATGTAAAAACAAACAATAAATGAAAGCAAAATCCTTGGAAGGAAGCTAGGTTCATGCTGTGGAGGTGATGGCATTCTACTGTCCCAATTCCGATTTTAAACTTAAGCTTGAGCCTTGTCATGCTTGAGAGGCTTCACCACTTCCCAAGTGAAATCTGGGTCATCTCTACCAAAATGTCCGTAAGCAGCAGTCTTCAAGAACCTATTACCGGAACCCCTCTTCAGATCCAGGTTGATAGAGATCATACCAGGCCTGAAATCAAAGTTCTCCTTCACAATATTGAGAATTTCTTTATCAGGGATCTTTCCGGTCCCGTACGTGTCTACAAACACCGACAGGGGCTCCGGTACACCAATGGCATAAGAAACCTGAACTATGCACCTCCTAGCAAGTCCACCAGCCACAATGCTCTTGGCGGCTTGCCTAACGATATATGCGCCACTCCTGTCGACCTTAGTTGGGTCCTTCCCCGAAAAAGCACCGCCTCCATGAGCTCCCCACCCTCCATAAGTGTCGATAATGATCTTGCGACCTGTTAGACCAGCATCACCATGGGGGCCACCGATGACGAAACGGCCAGAAGGGTTGAGGTGGAAGATGGTCTTCTCGTCAAGGTACTTTTCGGGAATGACAGGCTTGATGACATGCTCCTTCAGGTCGGCAGCGATCTCATCATTGGTCACGGTCTCATCGTGTTGAGTCGAGATCAGGACGGTATGGACACGGAGAGGAACCATGGCACCATTCTCGTTGTAGTACTCGACTGTCACTTGGGTTTTACCATCGGGCCTCAACCATGGGCAAGTACCATCCTTTCGGACCTCGGTGAGACGAGCACCAAGTTTGGTGGCAAGAACATGGCTAAGGGGCATCAATTCAGGGGTCTCATCTGTGGCGTAGCCGAACATATGGCCCTGATCACCAGCACCAATCTCCTCGGGCCGCTTGGTAAGATGACCATGGACACCCTGAGCAATATCAGGACTCTGCTGCTCGATGTTAACTAGAACCTTGCAGTTGTCAGCATCCAAACCCACATCATCCGATACAAATCCGATGGCACGGCAAGTGTCACGGACAATTTTCTCGTAGTCAACATCGGCCTTGGTGGTGATCTCGCCAAACACCATGACCATATTAGTTTTGGTGCAAGTCTCACAAGCAACTTTGCTCTCGGGATCCTGGGCAAGGCAGGCATCAAGAACCGCATCGGAGATCTGGTCGCAGAGCTTGTCAGGGTGTCCCTCATTCACCGACTCCGATGTGAACAAGAAAGTTTCCATCTCTTTCAGCCTACAGAAAATGCGTACAAATTAAGAATTTTTGCTCACCAAATATAAAGAAAAACATAAAAACGCAGATTCTGCTAAATTATTTCTCCTCGTGATCATCATTCACACTCCATGGAACCCTGGACTTGTTAAAGGAACTCATAGATCTGGATTACCATCACAAATTTCCTTTTAAGACATCACTAAAAGTTAATAGATTTTCAAGAGTTGACAAACCATCAAAACCCAACATCCCGAAAAACCACAAAATACGAAAAAGAGAGAAAAGGGTCGCCTTTTTCCAATAAAACACGAGATATAACGCACTCAACATAAACCCAACATCCCAAAAGCCCACGAAATACAAATACAAAAAGAGAGAAAAAGACCCCCATTTCACAAGAAAACACAAGATCTAAAGCACTCGACATGTCTCCATTATCAGCAAATGAAAGAAAAACCATGGAAAATTATACCGACAATCAGACAGAGAGAAAGAGTCATACCTAGGGTAGAAATGGGAGGCGAAAAATAGCAGAGACGGAGAGAGAGCAGTGGAAAGCGGTGAGAATAAGGCAGGCGGAGATTGACAAATATATAGGCACCAAGCAGCGTCCCCTTTGGATGGAATCTCAGTGTAGATTCATTCGCCAAACGCGGAGGCTGAGGTGAATACAGCTCGCTTTCTAATTTATTTTTATACAAATTAAAATTCAACTCTATTCTCGTCAATATTTCGAAAATTTGTATAATTTAATCAATTAATCTACATTTATGATTATAATATGATAAAAAAACATTTTCTAATGTTGCAAGGGTAAGTTTCTTTGGACAAAATGTAAGGGAATTATTAATTTATATATATATATACTTTGGATTCTCAAGTTGATTTTGAAACGCAAATGAGAGAAAGTCCATTTCGACTAGCCGAGCTTATGGTCAGCATAAGACACCTTTATTAAATTTTTTTTAAGGAAATTCCGACGGTTATCATTCGATATGTACTGGATGAACCTCCAAACTAAACTTTTGATAATTTATATATATTTTTTATGATATTGGAACTCGTAGTCGATATCTTTCGGTGCACATTGAATAAATTTTTGGACTAACGCAACCACGTTTTTCAGATAAACCACAGTGGAAAAGCTCGTCCGATAAGCTGTTGGTACCTACTCTATCAACTCGGATATCTTTGAGACTAATTTATATTGTCATGATTTGTGATATGGAGAATATTTAAGTAAAACTTATATCCTTCAACCTACTATAGAATTTTGACATATAGAAAAACATATTTCTATAAAAATATAAAATTGATGAGTAGCTTGCCATATTAATTTAAGCACACATTGGCAAACCAATGAAATCAAATCCCATGAACATGGGAGTGGCAAATTTATTACCAAAAATGAAAGACATGTTACATAAATACAAATAAATGTTATTTATTTTCTTCATTCCAATAATATTTTAGCAATCCCACCCAAATTTTGTTTCTGTAATTGAGATTTGAAATAGGTTTCCTAAGAAAAAACTTGGTACCTAGAATCAAAGTTAAGCGTTATATATATTTTTTGGTGTTATTAACATACAAATGTAGTTTTTACTATGATACAATCTTTTATATTTATGAAGTGATAGCACTTTTTAGAATAACTATTTTGGTATGTTACTAACCTTATTTTTTTTTTAAATTTTACTAATTATTTATTTGATAACTTATATAAAAAAAATAAATCTGTTCACAAAAGTAGACAATATAACTATCCTGAATAACATGAAAAAATAAAATAAAAATTTTAAGGGCACCGAAAAACAAAATTAAATAAATAAAACACAAAATAAAAAATGTCAAATTTCAAATTTCTCCACTACAAACATTAAACATTTTCGGGACATGAATGGAAAGCGTCCAAAAAGTGACAACGCGGTGACGCCGACGGCCCTCCCACGTTACGTTAGTCGGCCCACAACGTGTATGGAATTAATGTTTTGATGTTTACCAATCACCAAACATAGTATAATGTAATATATTATTTTTATTGCACTAAGCATTTAAGGATTATAATATAATAATTAAGTGTAATAACGTGACAAAAAGTTGATAATGGCAGATGATTATGCTATAAAAAGATTATTAATTTTGAAATATAAATTTAAATGAACAAGCTATTTGTAAATCATAAAAAAAAACATTCATGATACTGTGCTCACTTAACACGTGCTTATTTGTTCATATCAGATTAGATCATCTAGGATTAACTTGTGTTAACCTACCAACTGTAGGCGTTCAAAACTACATGTTTGAAAATTTGTTTCTTGTAAACTGATGATTCTTAAACAATCATAGTTTGTTGTGTGGAGTTATTACTAAGAGTTTCGATTTAGGCAGTGATAAGTCCTAATCCAAGTGAGTTTGAACAAGAGTTATATCAATCAAATTCTTTTAGATAATTAATTATTTAGTGGAAATAGGGTGATATGAGAATTGTTATATCCGAAAATCCATAAAATCTTGTATTTTTTACTTACACATTTAATTCAATCTATTGTTTATTTTATATGGCCGCTATGGTAATTGATTGCTCATATTGAATATATATTATATTACTAGTCTAGCCAGACCGTTTTCACACTCAAAATTCTTTTTTGTAGTCCACGTAGTCTAGTTGTCCAGAAAAAGATTTTAACAACTGATAATTGATAAAGTTGTCTAAAGTTTTGCAAATATTTAAAAGAATCCATTCACCTCATCTAAAAATTTTTCTATCCCAACAAGTGATATCAACTATGGTTTTTCTTGAACTCTAACATTTATAAATTCATAATGTTATCAAAGATGATTTTTCTTGAATTCGCAAATAATACAAATTCAAAATATACTTTGTAGTGTTAGAAATACAATATGATATAATCTTATTAAGGAGGTTGAATATTTGAATTAAAATCAATTATGATAGAACAAATTTGAGTTTTTTTTTTTTCAAAGCTGACAAATAATATGATATATCGTTATTTTATTTTAAAGATAAAAGATTTATTCAACGGACGAAAATAATCCGTTGGAAATGCTTCATCAAATGTAGTAAAGGCGTGGGAATTAGGGGTCTCAATCGGGTCGGGCGGGTTGGTTTTCGAGTCAATTCGCGAATTTTTTCCCAACCCGAAAATCCCGAACACGAACCCGTTTAACCCGAATTTTATTTATTTATTTTTAAAAAAAATATTTGAAAAAAAATATATTTTAATTTAAACACATAATAACAAAATTTTCGATTTAAATTTGAAAGCTTAATGGTAGAAAATTAAAAATATATTTACTAAATCAAATAAATAATTGTAAAAAAATAAAAAAATATACAAAATAAATATTAAATGATGAAAATTTATCATATAAATATCCAATAAATTTTGTTCAAACATACAATATATAAAAATATAGGTAATATTTTTTTTAAAAAAAAGTTTTCGAGTCAACCTGCTACCAACCCGACCCAACCCGAAACCCGTCTAACCTAACACTAACCCAAACTCACCCAACCCGAACCCGAACCTGATTTTTTTCGTGTTGAGTCGTATCGGATTAACGGGTCGTGTTGTAATTTGTCACCCCTAGTGGGAATTGAACATGAATATCGAATGGGACCGAGTGTAATTTCAAATTTCTGAAGGACCCATAAATTTCAATTTCAAATTTCTAATTAAAATTGATTAAATTTTTGTCAATCTCAAACAATTTGATTGAAACAAGAATTTGGGAACTTCAAAAAAGTATTAAAAAATGAACCCAATCAGCAAACCAAATGCTCCAAGCAATGAAGAAGATGCCTTATACCTCATTCCACCATTTATGGTACCACTTCCAGCAGCTGAGTACCATATATACAACAAAACCATGTTAATCACAAGAAAAAAAAATAATTAAGCAAAACCCAATATTAGTATTAATGATTCATATTATCCCACAAATAAATTAGATAGTCAATGAATTACCACACAGTCTCGTAGAATTGTTGGTATTGGAGCAAATGCAGGAGAATCCTTCAGTCTCGACATCAAAACCACAACTTCCCCCGGACTTTGCACAGCGGTCGCACCCCGAATCGGGCATGTTGTACGAGAGTTTGATTCCGTATAGCCAATCCAAGGGCACGACACCGGCCAATCCGTCCACATTATACACACTGGTGTAATGGGAGCAATCGAGTATATTCATGCTCATGTACTTGATGGTGCCGTAGGTGGTGAAGCAACACGGTGGTGTGCCGTTAGAGAGGAGGTGGAAGAGCCTGAAAGAGGTGCATCCGCCGTAGAGCTCGTCGCATGTGTGGCCGGAGAAGTTGAAGCACAAGGACCTGCACGCACGCACGCACGCACGCACCATAGGTTCTTATAGTAACTTTTGATCATTCTTTTATTAAAAACGCTGGGCTCATGGATAAGAAAATAATAAATTGAAATATAAATAAAACACGATTATATTTTAAATTAGATTATTATAAAATTTGAGTTAAATTATTCAAGTATATACACTTTTTTTTAAAATACTATTCTTTACCAAAAAAAACATGACCATTATCAATTCCATTCCACGTCTTACACCAAAATATGATCACATTTATGAAATCTTTAATTATGAGTTGAGCAACCTACTACTATGAATTCACAAATAGATAATAATTAATTATAAAAACATAATATATGAGTGTGGAAAACATCACAGAAATTAATATTATATGTATATGTGTGTGTGTGTATTAGTTTTTCATTAAATCGTTTTTTCTAAAAATAAAAAAAATTTCGGATCAATATTAATTGAATTTTTTTTATGTAAGATAAGTTATAACAAGTAAAGTGAAATGTTTATGGACTCCAAATAAATCCAAGAATCATTTAATCGAAATATACAACATATCAAATTTTTTTCCAGAATTTTCATAATCAAAATCATTTTCAATTTTAAGTATCTGTTTTCCTAATTTTCTTGTCTTTAATCAAATATATATATTTTTAAAAGATTGTATTTTTTTTTAAAAAAAAAACAAGACAAAAAATTAAGATTGTTAAAGGAGCAAGCAACAATGCTCAAACTGTACCTGTAGTGGTTGAGCACTGGGGAGTCAACTGAGCAGTTCATGAGCGCGAACACCGTGTCCGGAGACGGCGGAATCATGGCTGACTGAATATCCGTCATGACAAAGTCGTGGTGGGGCTGGAGGATGGAGCAGGTGGACATGGCTGGGTCGAAGATCACTATGCTTTTCTTGTTGTAATCGATGGTCTGAATCTTGTAGCTTCCAGACGGGGTGAGGAAGAAGAGGTCGGTGGCGGAGCAGTTGAGCATGTGGCGGAACTGAGCGGCGCCGCACCCATCGTCGATTCCAAAAGGGTAGTTTATGGGAATGTTGTTGCAGAAAGTTCGGCAGAGACAGCAGACTTTGATCAAGAAATTCGGAAATGTGATCAAGATCCATAAGTTCAACTTGACGAATCGTGCTACTGAACTGTGAATATGGGGAATCATGATAGATTCTTCTTGTTTCTTTTCTTTTTTCCCTTTTTTTTATTTTGTTTAATCTGATTACATATTTTTGATAGGGCGATAATGAGTGCTATTGATCAGCGTAAATTGCTCAATGTTAATTCTCTTTTAGAGCTTTATTGACTAAAACGTTGAAATTTGGGTAAAAAGTTAGCATGCAAACTCCAAATTTTCTGCTTTTGTCGACCCTTTTCAAGATTTAAATTGATTAATAACAATATTTCTTGGAATGAGTTTTATGAAGTAATTATCTATTATATATATAAATTTGTGATTTTATATGTGAATTTATATTTATCTCTTTATTAATTTTTTGTTTTATATTAATTACTTATTTTAAATGTGTTTTTTTATTCTCTTTATTCATATTTTAAATATGTGTACTTATTAATATTTATATTTAATTTTTTATGTTTACCCACATTATAATATGTTATTTTTATTAATGATATCTTTTCATTATGTAAATTAAATTAATTAAAGTTTAGAAATAACTCATTATCGAATTGTGAATTTTCTTTGGAATCTTATTAATTTTTTTTTCATGTCCTCATGTGACAGTTTGCTAGAATTTATGTGTTTAAATTAAAGTTTTTTGCAACCGAAATTTTTTTGCGGTTTATATTTATAAATTATTTAAATAAAATATGGTAAAAGATCGTTGCGATTTGAGCTGTCAATTTGGGTTGGGTCTATCGGTTTGGCCTACACCGCCAAACAGTTTATGTGGGTTGGGTTGAAATTTTGTCGACTCATTTAAATGTGAGCTTAAATGAGCTCGCACGAGTTTATATTAAATATCTATATGTATAATATTATCAATTTTCAATCGTGAATTTTTGATATAAAATGAAAAATATCATTTGATTTCAAAATTGTGATGTTACTATCTTGTCCAAAAATTCTGGGTTGTTGAGACATTTTGACAGTCACTCAAAATTGACTGTCAAAGTTGACATTTGAGTTGTATTTTTGGATTCCTGACAATATGTTCGTCAACATATTATTTTTAACTTAGTTTTATCAGTATTGTGAGGCGTAAATATATTTATTACAATATATAAATATTATCATCTCTTTAAATTAATATTCACTTTCATGTTTGACGTATTATGAGTCTTGGTAAAATGAGGAATAATAAATTTAAAAAAATGAATATACAAAGCGAAACCAGAATTATATGGTAGCGAAAATTAATATATAAGTTTTTAGTAAATTTATCGATGTTAAGATGTATAACAAATCTTATATCATAATATATAAAATTTCAACCTTATAAATGAAATAAATCAAACATATATGAAATATACAAAATTTTATTACATATACAATCAATTAATTTATTATAATTGTATTTTATTATACAAGAATTCTTGTCAAACTCGGTGATTGTGGATTTAACATCTATTAAATCAGCAAACTAAAGAGCGTGTCAATTAAACTAATTGAGTAGTAGTCACATATTTTTTAATTTCCTAATTAATTTTTTATCTTGATAATTTGTTTCATTTAATATTTTAAATTATAAGACATCGTTACTATAACTAAAGACACATTTTTTTTTTAAAATGTTCATAAGGACTCAATCGCTAACTCATATAGAAAAACATTTATCGACTTACTATATTAAAAACATTCTAATTAATTCAGCGCATTTGCTGAAAATTTTCTAATTAATTAAGAAAAATTCATTTACAATAATCATATTTAATCTTTTTGAGCTAACACAATTTATTTTGTAAGATATTCATCGCAATTCTTTATTTGTATGTTAATCTTTAAATCTGAATTATGATGTATATTATTTTTCTAAAAGTTCTTAAATAATGATTCAATACATTTATTCGACACTTCAATATTAAAATTTTAAAATATCTTAATTTTATATTTTATGCGTGCAACACTTCTAATCATGATTATAAAAATTCTAAAAATGAATTAAGTAGAATATAAAAAATTACACAATTATTCAAAAGACAGAAAATAAAAATTAAATAATTGTATATTACCTATAAACTACTAATACCTACTTCTAAAGATTGAAGTCGGTGATAGTGGAGGCCACTATGTACTAAAAAAATAAAAAGATAATGCTTGAATGAGTAACACTGCAAAGTTAGTAAAGTAAAAACGAAGGACAAAGTCGGTTAATAAAAATATTATAATGGACTAAGTTGAATGAGACTCATATATATAAGTATCTCACTCGGTCTCACCATATCTTTTGTCATTGTACAAAGCGAAAGTTTATGCACTGTAGTGTTCTACATTTTTTTAATTTTTCATCATCTATTGGTCTTTAAAGATATATTAGAATTTTTTCCAAACATCTAATCTTAAATGTGATCAATTAACCAAATAATTATTATACTTTGCATACAATAATAAATAAATTAATATATTTGAAGATAGAAAAATTAATGTATTGAGAAGAATAAAAAAAATGTTAGAATTAATATCATAATTATCTAATGTCAATATTAAATTTAACATCCTACATTCGAAAATGTGTTTATTGAGGTAAACACTATGATGATAAACTAAAAATAATAATTTATTTATCATTGTAACGTAATAATAATGTGTTCGTTATTTGGAATCAGAAAATGATGTACTTTGACTTTTTTTTTAATTGTATAAACAATTCTTTCAATATTTTTAGTGGATAAACATGTTAAATCTATTAAAATTAAATAGTAAAATTTAATGATGAATATGAATGTATTAATTCAACTTTCAATTTGGGTTTCGGAATTTTATCAACTTTTCTTATTTTTCTTTTATTTTAAAATATAAATTTTCAAATAAATGAAAAATGATTTTTTTTCTTTACTACTTATGTAGAATATCAAGTATATATTCTACTCAAATGTCTTATAAATTTATATGATATAGTAAAAGGTTATTTGCATAAATTTATTGTTGGGTAAAATAATTGATCATGTTGGGTAGAGTAATTGAAATATTGTGCTTGAGTTGTTGTACTATTTAAAATATTTGATTTGTACGGTTACCATAATCTATAGGTTTTGATAAAGCAGTAAAAACTTGAGCTTACAATTGGTATCAGAGGCAAGATCGCGACTTTGATTTTCATTGATTGTAATTGGTGCAATTATTAGGAGATAGATTGTTTGATACAATAATTGTCCACTATGGGTAGGCGCTTGAGCTGTTGTATGATTTAAAAATTTGACTTGCATAGTGTTACAAAGCGAAACCAGAATTATATGGTAGCGGATATTAATATATAAATTTTTAGTGAATTTATCGATGTTAAGATGTATAACAAATTTTATATCATAATATATAAAATTTCAACCTTATAAATGAAATACATCAAACATATATGAAATATACAAAATTTTATTACATATACAATCAAGTAATTTATTATAATTGTATTTTATTATACAAGAATTCTCGTCAAACTCAGTTATTGTGGATTTAACATCTATTAAATCAGCAAACTAAAGAGCGTGTCAATTAAACTAATTGAGTAATCACATATTCTTGAATTTTCTAATTAATTTTTTATCTTGCTAATTTGTTTCATTTAATATTTTAAATTATAAGACACCGTTACTATAAATAAAGACAAGTTTTTTTTAAATGTTCATAAGGACTCAATCACTAATTCATATGAAAAACATTTATTGACATATTATATTAAAAACATTCTAATTAATTCAGTGCATTTGCTGAAAATTTTCTAATTAATTAAGAAAAATTCATTTACAATAATCATATTTAATCTTTTTGAGCTAACACAATTTATTTTATAAGATATTCATCGCAATTCTTTATTTAATGTTAATCTTTAAATCTGAATTATGATGTATATTGTTTTTTCAAAAGTTCTTAAATAATGATTCAATACATTTATTCGACACTTCAATATTAACATTTTAAAATATATTAATTTTATATTATATGCGTGCAACACTTCTAATCATGATTATAAAAATTCTAAAAATGAATTAGGTAAAACATAAAAAATTACACAATTAATCAAAAGACAGAAAATAAAAATTAAATAATTATCTATTATCTATAAACTACTAATACCGACTTCTAAAGATTGAAGTCGGTGAGAGTGGAGACCACAATGTACTAAAAAATAAAAAGTTAATGCTTGAATGAGTCACACTGCAAAGTTAATGAAGTAAAAACGAAGGACAAAGTCGGTTAATAAAAATATTATAATGGACTAAGTTGAATGAGACTCATATATAGAAGTATCTCACTTGGTCTCACCTTATTTTTTGTCACTGTACAAAGCGAAAGTTTATGCACTGTAGTGTTCTACATTTTTTTAATTTTTCATCATCTATTGGTCTTTAAAGATATCTTAAAATTTTTTCCATACATCTAATCTTAAATGTGATCAATTAACCAAATAATTATTATACTTTGTATACAATAATAAATAGATTAATATATTTGAAGATAGAAAAATTAATGTATTGAGAAGAATAAAAAAATTGTTAGAATTAATATTATAATTATCTAATGTCAATATTAAATTTAACATCCTACATTTGAAAATGTGTTTATTGAGGTAAAGACTATGATGATAAACTAAAAATAATAATTTATTTATCATTGTAACGTAATAATAATGTGATCGTTATTCGAAATCAGAAAATGATGTACTTTGACTTTTTTTATTAAATCGTATAAACAATTCTTTCAATAATTTTAGTGGATAAACATGTTAAATCTATTAAAATTAAATAGTAAAATTTAATGATGAATATGAATGTATTAATTCAACTTTCAATTTGAATTTCGGGATTTTGTCAACTTTTCTGATTTTTCTTTTATTTTAAAATATAAATTTCAAATAAATGGAAAATAATTTTTTTTCTCTACTCAAATGTCTTAGAAATTTATATGATATAGTAAAATGTTATTTGCATAAACTTATTGTTTGGTACAATAATTGATCATGTTGGGTAGAGTAATTGAAATATAGTGCTTTAGCTGTTGTACTATTTAAAATATTTGATTTGTACTGTTACCATAATCTATAGGTTTTGATAAGACAGTAAACGCTTGAGCTTACAATTGGTATCAGAGCTAAGATCGCGACTTTGATTTTCATTGATTGCAATTGGTGCAATTATTAAGAGATAGATTGTTTGGTACAATAATTGTCCACTGTGGGTAGACGCTTGAGCTGTTGTATGATTTAAAGATTTGACTTGCATAATTACCATCAGTTATAGCTTTTGGTAAAACGACAAACGCTCGATCCTATATTATTCGATTGTAAAGCTAGAAGAAACATGTTGCATCAACTTTTAGTTTTGAATTAATCCCTTACATGTTACTCGATTTTTAAATTTAGAAGCATTCTACAATTTTCAAATATTATTATATATTGAATTATAATTTATCCCTTTCAAATTGGATAAATATACAATAAAACTCATGTAAATATTATTAACAAAAATATTTAAAAGAAATATTGGATTTGTCGATAATCAAAATAAGAAATAAACAAATTTTGATCCTTGAGTGAGAAATAAGATATTTAAATAAAGTTATAATTGTCACAATGAAATAATGCACCTACATGTATTTATCACTGTATTTTGCAACTAAAATGTCAAAAAAAATTTCCACGTATTATTTTTATATCATATTTAAAATAATTATGAATCTTAATTTTCATTATTTTGAGTTGGCCTTAATTATGAAAAATCATTGTGAATAAATTGAATTTGAAAATTCTTATATCTATGTATATCACATATTAATATATCAACCTAAGTCCAGGTAATAAAAAACTACAAAATGAACTTATTCATCTTCAATGTACACAAATTATATAGTAAAGATATATGACAATTAAGACAATGAATTAGAATATATGCTCACATATAACAAAATATATAGACAAGAAAAACAATAAATAAAAATTTTTTTCTATATATAAATATTTTTTTTATAACTTTTTACAATGAGTTGGAGAAGATAAAAGAGAACAAATATTAACTCTTTTGGGTTACACAAAAAATAAAAATGAAAGAAGTGTTTGTCATACAATGAATTCAGTTTCCAAATTAAATGTATACTATAAAGTTATATTTATCGTTCAAACTTTATAAATGTAATGAATTTTTCTCAAGATAAGGGTACACAAATGTTCCCGTTAAGATATTTAAACAATTAGAAAAACTAAATATATTATTTTTCTTGAGGTAATACCGATATGACATTAGTAATTTGATTGTGCTAATTATACTTATGAGTTAATATGAAACATTAAAATAAGTGTCATAAGAGTCAGTAAAAAGATGATTTATTGTCAAAAATATTATTATTATAAATTACAAATAAATGACAATATTTATTTAAATCAATCCATCAGTATTTTTATGTGATGATAGATTTTTATGATAATTAGGGGTGAGCATTCGGTCGGTTCTGTTACCGACTGAACCGAATTAGTCATAACCGGACCGAACCGAAATATTTAACAATAACCGAACCAACCGAATTAATTTTCATAACCGGTGAAAATCGAACCGAATTAAAATCGGTTAATTCGGTTGGTGACCGAATTAACCGATTAGTTTTTTAAAAAAATTGTGATTTAACTTTAATTATATATGTAATTTTTTTGAACACTACAATCTACACAAATGCATAAAAACATAAAATCACATACATCACAAATTTTTCTGTAGAATTAGGGCTGTTTTAAAAATTAAAAATAAAAATATATATTAAAATTGATAAACAATAAGAATTTATTAAATAATAATATTTATTATATCAGTTAATTCGATTAGTCGATTTCAAAATTTTGACGTACCGAACCGATCGAATTAACCGATATAACCGAATTTTTTTAATTTGAAAATCGAATTTATGAAATGTTATCAAGTATAAGTGTCTAATAAATTAAAGGTGACTAGGAAAGTAAAAACATCCAGTAGAAATTGTTGTCAATTTACATGAAAGAGAATAATAATCAAACAACATTGTAAATAAAAAATTGCATATCGTTGATGGTCAAAAAAGATTCTAATAATTGAATATTATAATAAAATATATACATTATTGAGAGAATATGACAAATAACAAAAGAAAACAATATGATAAAAAAGATATGATAAAAATTTTAGTAGTCCAAATCTTTTTTTCCAAATTAGTTACATATGCTAATTAACACGAATTGTCAAAATTTACAATACTATTATCATTGTTTGTTGTTGAGTTAACTAATTTTATTTCAAATTCTAATAATTTCAACATATGTTGCACGTACGTTATTTCTAGTTAATATATATACCCGTCCCCGGTCCATACAACTCATCGGCGAAAAGAAAACGGGTAATTTCCATGCTACAGGTTGGGCAGCGCATCAACGGCTTCAATTGATTTCGGTCGTAGGATCCATATGCTAGATAAATCACGTGGGGCCGTTGAATCTAACCTTAGGGCAAGCCTGCATCTAATTTCTCAAGAAAATGTTGCCTTATTACTATTATTTTCTTTTTGTTTCATATGGAGTACTTGAAATTTGAGATAGGATTAGACAGTGGGACTTGTTTTCATTAATCCCGGGGCGTCATTGATCTTCTAGGCCAAATTTCATCATCGTGAATGGGATCATTTACTAAATTTGGAGTCAATATTGTACGAGAGGTCCAAAAAAATTTGATTTTGTTCTCTCAAATATGCATGAAAAATATAATTATATTTCAATCATTCCATACAAATTTTTTTTAACAGAATCTTGTTTCTTGCAGATATTGTTTATATATGTAGATATATATAATATATATTCATTGTTGTATCAAAGAAGAGTCCTTTTTGTCATTCCCTTCTCTTTCTTGGAACCAAATCCTGCTATTCTCCAACAAAAACTCCTTGTTTTTGTATTTGTGTATCAACATGGTTGAGGGAGGGATCTCACATGCAGATAAGACCGAGTTTACAGAATGTTGGAGAACAGCATGGAGAACACCTTACATTATGAAGTTGGCCTTATCAGCAGGCATCGGAGGACTCCTCTTTGGCTATGATACAGGTCAATAACATGCCTCAAAGTGTTTGTTATAAAAATCAATTGAAATAATTGATCGTCCTTTAATCTTTTCGAAAAGGGATCAATTCATGCATGTTTGATTTTGGTGTAGGTGTTATTTCTGGTGCCCTTCTGTACATCAGGGAGGATTTTGAGTCAGTAGATAGAAAGACATGGCTACAGGTATATATAATATATTATTCTCCATTAATTGATTTTATTGTCGATGTAAACCATTTTCACGGGAATCAAAGTTTAACTTCACCATATTTGCGTATTAATAGGAAACCATTGTGAGCATGGCTGTTGCGGGTGCCATCTTTGGTGCTGCAATAGGTGGATGGATCAATGACAGGTTCGGACGAAAAATGTCGATTTTGATAGCCGATGTTCTGTTCTTTTTCGGTGCAATTATCATGGCTGTTGCTCCTGGACCATGGATGATCATCCTCGGTAGAATTTTCGTGGGATTGGGAGTAGGAATGGCATCCATGACCGCTCCTCTGTATATTTCAGAAGCTTCACCTCACAGAATCAGAGGTGCGCTTGTCAGCACAAATGGTCTTCTTATCACCGGAGGGCAATTTCTTTCTTACCTTATCAATCTAGCTTTCACTCATGTAAGAATATTTTTTTTATCTTAATAAATCACTGATTCTATAAACAAGAAATATTATCACTCTGAGGGGAGACTGAACCATCTGGAATACGCTTCAGGTACCTGGAACGTGGCGTTGGATGCTTGGCATTGCTGGTCTTCCTGCACTAGTTCAGTTCATTTTGATGCTGTCACTCCCTGAGTCTCCAAGATGGCTCTTCAGACACGTAAGCAAGACTGTTCCTTTTGCATTCGCCGGCACATTTTGTCTGCTACACTCCATCATTGAGTTGCTTTTGAGTTTTCACTCGTTAATTTGAGCAAAATTTGTCCTTTGGCATGTCAAACAATTTTCAGGGTAAAGAGGATGAGGCCAAGTCCATCTTAAAAAAAATTTACCCCGCTGAAGAACTCGAGGATGAGTTGCGGGCCTTGAAAGCATCTGTTGAGCAAGAAAAGCAAGGGGAACATCCTGGGGAAAGTGGTATATTTTCACGACTCAAGGGTGCATGGGGTAATGATGTAGTCAGGAGGGGACTGTACGCTGGTATTACCGTTCAAGTCGCTCAGCAATTTGTAGGCATAAACACCGTCATGTACTATAGTCCAACCATAATCCAGTTTGCCGGATTTGCTTCAAATAAGACAGCGCTGGCACTCTCTCTCATTACTTCTGGCCTGAACGCTCTCGGTTCCATTGTTAGCATGTGCTTCGTGGATCGCTATGGCAGGAGGAGACTGATGATTATTTCCATGATTGGGATCATTTCCTGTCTCGTGGTGTTATCTGTCGTCTTTTACCAAGCTTCCGCCAGTGCCCCTGATATCAGCAGCGTGGAAACTGCTTATTTTGGTGCCAATTCTACTTGCCGAGCCTACACTGAAGCTCCGGACTCATCATCATGGGGCTGCATGAGATGCTTGTCTAAGGACACTACCTGTGCTTTCTGCTCAGCACCTGGCAGCCTAGTACGTCCAGTATACAAGAATGCGTTGCAATAACTTGTAAGTTATTCACTTTTCTTCGCCAATGATGTATTTTTCTGTCTTCTTGGCAGTATCATGGTGGGGCATGTCTCGAAATGAATGATGCGGTGAGAGGTGCCTGCAGAGCAGATAAGCGAACGTGGTATACACAAGGGTGCCCAAGTAACATTGGATTTTTGGCGGTCGTGCTCCTCGGCCTATACATCATTGTCTACTCCCCTGGCATGGGAACTGTCCCGTGGATTGTCAACTCAGAGATATACCCCCTTAAATATAGAGGGATTGGTGGAGGCATTGCTGCAGTTTCTAACTGGAGTTCAAATCTTATAGTCAGTGAAACGTTTTTGACACTAACCGAGCACCTAGGGTCTGCTAGAACCTTCCTCTTGTTCGCGGGGTTTTCATTGATTGGGCTCGTATTCATTTTCTTCCTGGTACCGGAGACCAAAGGGCTGCAGTTCGAGGAGGTGGAGAAAATGCTGGAGAAAGGGTACTCTCCATTTAAGAAGGGAGACAAAGCTTTAGAAGATTGTCACGTCGACAACAATTAAGTTCCAACCAGAAGTTGGGTATACATCAATACTTTCCCCTAAAACTTCATTGTGCTATTTGGCTTGCTTTCATAGACTGGATCCTCAGAAGTTACTGGTCACTTGAACCACCACAATTTGAGTTGCTAAGTCAGCCATCACCAATATGAAACTTGCATGATATTCTTGATCGTATCATTTCAAATACATGAAGGACAATTTTACATTAATGTGGTAAGTGTTTTATTGGACATATAGGAGCATATCTTTATCTCAAACAAAACGGAGCAAAACAGGATACAAACTAACGTTGATAGGTTTATACAAACTTTATATTTACACGTGACTTATGATCTCTCAACTATACTCGCTGAGAGCGTGTACAAGTCATTCACCCTGGTTCACAGGAGTAACCACAAAATGAGATTCTTCGGTTAAAAAATGGAACATTCTTTTATCATAAAAGGGTAAAAACATACGAGAAAGGAGGTTAGACAATCCTAGTGTTCTTTAATTCTTTGGTCATTATTCACATAAACGATTATCCAAATACAAGTCAAAATTGAAAACATCACACAATGACACGTTTTCAAAAATCTTCCCAATAAAAGCAACTACATGAGAAATCTACTTTTATTTGGAAATTTAAACAAATGATCAACTCTCATATTTGACAAAATATCTATATTAATTTTAGCACATATCTTATCAACAAATGAAAACTCGATTCGAACTTCTTGGCCTAATACTGCATTCTACGCATACATCTAGTATGGAGTAACCCGTTTGTTGTTGTCCTAGCTCGCCTCTCCCTTGTTTGTCTTCTTGGTTTTCTTCTGTTTCTGCTTCAGCTGAGTTAGCCCTGCTGCTGAAACCTTCGAGTTACCCATCATAGCTGCAACAAGTTCAGGATCTGTGCACGCCTTCATCAGTTCTTTCTCCCTGCTCGAAGCCTCGGGCATGTGACTAAATAAATTCATGGCAGTCTTGGCCGCTGCATTATTGAAGAATCAAATAAATATAAAAATGCTAGGAAAGGTACCAAAAATGGCAAAACTCAATAGCATAAAGGAACAGTCGTTTGGTTATTTTGGAAATGTACATATTTCTATCTAAGAACTCAAATAAACAGGGCAAGCAACAAACAATCAAGATGAAATGAAACTTCTTTATTTAAGTACCTTTTCCTTTCTTCAGTGATCCTGGAATTATCTTGACACGGTATTTATATGATTGTAAAGCATTGTAAGGACCACAAACTGGAACAGAATACAATAAGACATCAACAGGAAGGGGATTTCCAGTCAAATAGTCCACATCATTTAGTTTTTCCTTCTCTTCATCACCGATTTCATGAATGTCATCTTCTTCCATGGTTACCCTGTCCATTTCACTGGTACCCCTATCTATCCTACTATCTGGTTTGCTCAGCCCGGTTTCTTCCAGATGCTCAGGACAATCTCGAGACATATGACCCGCCTTCTTACATTTATAACATATCTTTGAAGCATCTGTGCAGGTGTTGCAAATGAGAAGGGAAGTATTAGCTCCTTATTCCCATCATCAAGAATATGGCACATCAAAGCAAAACAATCGAGTAAATCATGGATGCGGATTAGACGAACGGTGCTATTATCAATCCAAGATGAACTGAAACATATGAAGATAATACCGCAGACATGACCACAACGGCCAAATAAATGAAATTACTCATAAGTAAAAAACTTAGGATGGACTCGATCAAAGTACCTAAGAAGTTTAGAAATGACCAGAAAAATAAAATATGGTAGATATGATTAAAGAAGTACACAGATCTCGTAATATCATTTCTTATACTTTTTGAGTGCGAAAAGCAACTCTAAGGGAGTAGGCAGCATAACATGTACATTCCTGACATTATTAGGCAACAAAACAAACAATCTGCAGTTCGAACTTCTGATGTTATTCTCTGAATGTACATTTAAAGAGAAAAAGAAGTTAAACATGGTATCAACATCAGTTTCAAGTAATGAAGTTGTCAGAAAGTCAACGAAACAACAGTTCCTCTCATTTTATTACCCGTAACAAGTTTGGCTTCTGTTCCTGGAAGGACTTTTTCATTCTCAGACTTTTCAACATTCCTTGATTTCCCTGCAGCCTGCGGATTAATTTGAACGTCAGTAAACTAGTGATTTAAGAAGTGCTCATGTTAGTGCTAGTGTCTTTCATGTTCATTTGCAAAAGATTGACTAATTTTTCCCCCTCTTTCAACGTAATCAGAGAACTAAATTCTCAGTAAGGCGTAAGCAAGCAAGCAGTTTCCTAACTATTTCTGACATGCTTATGAAATACAAAAGGTCAAATGAAACAGAGATTCATGAGAAACCTATAGTGAAAATAAAATGACAGTTAAGGTTGATATTAAGCCAGTAGTACATACAGCCAACAGAGCCATTCTAATGAGTCGTTCCTCCTCGTCTTGGTCAGCGTATTTCTCCTTTATCTTCTTCAATTTCCCTTTCTGTCCACGACTTATTTTTCCCCTAATCGGCTTTGAACTTTTAGTTTCATTGTCTGGCTGGCTTACCAAGTTGTGATCTTCTGTTTCTTTTTCATGTTCAGCAGTTGAAATTTCAGGACCATCTTTATGACCTTTCTTAAGCTTTCTTCTTTCTGCTTTTGAGATGTAAGGTTTATCTCTCTGCATTGCCTTTGTCACCTCATGGTGATGCTCGCTCACCGATTCCTCCATAGAAGGGAGCCCATAATACCTAGTAGAAGCAGTAGCAGATCCGAGCTCAAGGGCTTTATCAATGAGGTCTTCCAGATCTTGTGCAATAGTATTAGAGGTTTTGTCATCGTATAATTCATCATCATGTACAAAATTTACTGCACTAGTAGATTCATCAAAGTTGTCTCGTGAATTACTGGTTACTTCAGAAATATTCAAGCCATTGGCAGAGACCACTTTGGAGACTTCCTCCCCTGAGAGTCTATCTGCTGACAAATTCAGAAGTCCTGAAGACTCGACCTTTTCTTTTAAGACTTCCTTCTCAGAATCAGAATCAGAATCAGAGCAAGATATTTCTTTGAAGGGTTCAGTTTGCTCCATGTCGATTATTCCTTCCTCTTCACCCTTTACCCTCCTTTCATTCAGATGAGACCCCAGAGAACTCTCATCCAAGCGAAATAAAATTCCAAAACCCATTATTAGAGGATGAGGTGGAAGAAAATTCTTCTTACCACGAATCATGAAGCTTCCAACAGTAAGATATTCCCCAGTGGGAGCTGTTTTACTGACCTGGTGGGGGTACACCCACCAAGCACTAGTCACAATCTTCGAGTCCCAAGCTTGGCTATGGCAGACCTATACCACAAAAAGAGATGATAAGCGCCTATTCCCCAAATCCAATAGACGAAATCAGATATTTCACCATGAATATCTACTTTCATCTTACTGTGAAACATCCTGCTTGGTTCAAAGTAAGAGGGGGTACAGGGCTTTCAGGTTTGTGATTCTTGATCACAGTACTAGAAGCACCATGGAGATCTGCGTGAACGTATCTGCTTAACCATAAACAAGCAAACAACATTAACTCTATTAAATTGAAGCCAAATTGTCAGATGTGATGAAAGCTTCAAGCAAGTCCAAAATAAACACATGAAAGAACAGCTGACGAAAAACAAAAGGATAGGGAATCTACTCGTGGACGTATTCCATCATATTCAAAAGGCCATACATAACCTCATACCACAGAAGTTAGATCTTTTGATGCCTAACATCAATCAGACAAATAATATAAAATCATCATTCAGCAGCAGAAAATCTTGTAGAACATGAAAAGATTATAACTCAAACTTCTTGACAAAGAGATAGCTTCTGCAAAAGTTCATACAATGTATACCGAGATTTACTTAATACTCACAAATCTCCTTTGGACATATATCGCTTGACTATCATCTCATTTTGTTGGGCGTCGCGTCCACTGATAACCAGATAATTTTCACTGCTGATGAACCAATTGAATTTTTCAAACCAGTGAACCTTACGCATGTGTGAAATTGTGGCGATTGCTTTTTCCTGGAAATTAGATAAAAGGAAAAGTATAACACCTCATAGAGATTAGAGATGGAAATAAACTAGGTAGATACATAAGTTTGAAAAAGAAAAGTAGACAACTATGGACAATTAGTTATAAATTAGCAATCCTTACTTTCGTTGTATCGGTTTCCACTCTCCACATACCTCTCATATGAAATTATGAAACATAATATTTAGAATAATCAAAGTCTCGTTTCTTTGTTTCTATCCCATTCCACATCATCTTTATATCGATAAATATGGAGTACATAAACTTGATCAATATCCATACTGTTGCAAGAAAGCAGTCAGAAATCTCAACTGTTAGTCTAAAAAGAAGTTAGAAATTAGCTTAATTAGATTGGTATCTAAACAATTAGACTAATAGAAGTATTAAAATTCACTGAAGTCAGCAACCACCTGTGAAAGTTGCTGGCGCGTCTTTTTTTCAGCGGCTTTGAAAGCTTTCTCATGTGCTGTGATGGTTTTCTCCTGTTTATTCTCCTGTCTCTTCTTCTGCTCATAATAGCGCCGGGAATTAGCATGTGCTGAAAGTGCAAGATCAACTTCTACCTGAAAAGGAAAAACAAACAGCATCAAGGCACTTGACAGATGTTTTTTTCTTCTGCTTTTATCTAAGGGAACATTATGTATGTGGGGGATTGGTTAACAAAGAGGCAACTATGACAAATGGTACGGACATCTTGTAAAAACCCCAAGTAAAGATGGCGAACGTAAAAAGTTTAGATTTGACTAGGGTGGTCTGTTCACGATTAAGAAGATGTCCACATATTTATATCAATGCCTTGCTAAGCTGAAATGCCATAGGTTTAAGGAAAAAACGCACTATTAAATTAGATACCTTGTCCACAGGCCGTGTTTTATCATCATCATCCATTTCATCAAGATTGTTGCTCAGAAGAAGTGTCACGCAATTTCTTTCAAGATGCAGCTTGTCAATGAGGCCAGCTACAGGGTTTCCAGATTTCTTCTCCTCTTTCACCATACGAGCCAAATCAACCCAACTCATCCCATTTGCAAGAGCTACACGGACTGCTAAGATGGCAGCATCCACGTCTTCTAAATTATATTCTATCAATTCTGCCGTTTTGACACACTCTTCAACCTCTCTCTTAAGTGCATGTACACGGCTTTCCTGAGACATCAAGGTAAAACTTTTAACACCATAGGCAGAATTTGGTATTGACTACTACAATACAAAAACAAGCTTTTCTCGATTTGGGTGTATCTTTACAGTATACTGATCAAATTTTGAGAAATGGTGATGAAATTTCAGAGTGCATGCGTGATAAAGGTAAAAATCAAAGAAAATTAAAGACAACAGCATTGGTTGCACAATGTCTAGATGTTTAAATACCATAAATGCAAAAAAACATGAACAGAGCCTCAATCGTATACATAGAGTAAATGATAAACCTGATCAGATTTAATTCTATCAAGTTTCTGAACAGCAGAATTTTCTTTAGCCTTTTGTTGTTGTTCCACCCGCTGGCTTTCGATTTTGCTGTAAAATTCATCTAAAGCTGCATCAAATGTCTCAAACTCGATGGAATCTCTTGATTTGAACTGGTTTAGCAACAACGGGCAAAATTCATCAAAGATCTGCAGAAGGGGGAACCCATCAATCATAAACAGACAAATTTTTTTTTGATCGAAAACTATGATTTTATTATAATAATAGAGATTTTTACAAGGAAAGGGAATGAGCAATCCGCAAGACACCTCACAATTTAGGGAAGAAACACGACAACTACGCTATCGTCAGGAGCAAATAAATTTCTAATCCCTAACTAGATCTGAGATAAGCAGGTGATTAAACACTGGCATCTTTATCGTCCAAGTCGCAACTATGAGTTTGATCTTCTCTCAAACGTCGTCCATCGACTCCGATTTGTCTGTGAATATTCTATTGTAGCGCTCCAACCAAATTGACCAAAAAATGCAGTGAACTACGAAGTACCAAAAGCTCCTAATTCTTCTTTCATTAAAAAAATCCTGGTTCCATAAGAAACAAGTCATGTGACTATCTTGGAAAAGTCCATTCAAAACCCAGCTCTTGCAGAACTTTGATCCAAATACCAGTCGTGAAGGAACAATGCAACAATAAATGGTCTTATTCTCCTCTTGCTTCCAACATAAACTACACCATTGTGGGCATAAGGCGTAGTTGGGCCAACGTTTTTGCAAAGCATCACAAGTCGGCAGTTTCCCCAAAGCCACGATCCACAAAAAAACTTGAACCTTATGCGAGATAGGTACTTTCCATATGTTAGAGTAGTACATGAATAAAGGGAAGTTGGAAACCGGAAAGAAAGAGACGTAGAAAGAACTAACAGAAAAAATATCGCAAGACTCCCCCAACCATACCCGAACATCCATCCGTGCCCAAACTCAACCTAATTGTATCTAAGACCCTAATAGAGTGCTGAACTCACCCAATTCGACGTCATTTAACACTCTTCTGAAACGCACATCCCATTGGAAGTTGGAATTACCCTGAAGGTCAACGACAGAGAAGAAGTGACTAATCAGTTTGTTAATAGAAGAGGAAATATGAAAAAGAGATGGAAAACGCTCTTTGAACGACAAAGCCCCCGCCCCCGCCCCCCAACTATCCTCCCAAAAACGAATGAGATTCCCCTCTTTGAGCTCCGACCTAATCAACTGATGACAAGCCGTATAAGAACGAGAGATAAATTTCCAAGGACTTCTAAAGGTCGAGTTCTTAGACGGCCCCACATCCCACCTGTTGTCTTGAAGACCATAAATGCTTAAAATAACTTTTTTCCACAAAAGATCTCTTTCCAATGAGCATCTCCACCACCATTTCCTTATAAGCGCCTTATTCCTCATATGAATATTCCCCAAGCCCAGACCTCTCCTGTCTTTAGGTTTACAAACTTGTTCCCAAGCAATGACATGGCAATGTGCCTCCCTATCGGCTCCGTCTCACAGAAAATCCTCATCAATTTTTCCATTTGTTTTGCTACCCGGATTGGCACTTTAAAGAGAGATATAAAATATATTGGCATCGCGCTTAACACAGCCTTATCAGTGTTAGACGACCGCCTCTTGAGAGAAACTCCATTTTCCAACTTGCAAGTTATTTGGACATTTTTGAAACCATGGGTTCCCAAAATTCAAGATTCCACGGGTTGCCTCCCAACGATGCCCTTGGGAGAGGATTTTTCTTTGCAAAAAACCCCTGGGAGAGGACTTTTCTTTGCAAAGAAAGATGATCGAAGACTGCATGCATTCCCTGATGCAAATTGAGCATGTTGTACAACTGATCGAAAGTCAACCTCAGAGTATTGTACATTTGTTTGGAGGAATCTAGTAACCTCACGTAGTAAGAAACAATCAGTTGTTGCGAGAAGTAGCGCAAGAGCAGAGTTCAGAATAATGGCTCATGGAATGTGCGAACTAATTTGGATAAAATAATAATGAATGAACTGATAATGCAGTATGATGATCCTATGCAAATTTATTGTGACAAGCAATCAACCATCAGCATCACTCACAACCAAGTTCATCATGATCGAACCAAGCATGTTGAAGTAGATCGACACTTCATTAAAGATAAGTTAGATGCAAAGATTATCATTGTTGAACATGTGTCTACTTACTCATCAACTGGCCGATCTCGTTACAAAATCAATGTCAGAAGAAACTCATGAATTTCTTGTTGGAAAGATTGGTTTAATCAACATATATAACCAAGCTTGATGGGGAGTGTCGATTAGGATCAAGTCTTGTAAAAAATATTCTATTTTATTTAATAGGGTAGTCAGATCTTTTAAGTTTGGTAGGAGACAATAATATATATTTTTTCCAATTTCTACAATTATGAAGAAAAAATTAAAGATCAAAACATTGACATACAGCATCATCATTTTTTCCCAATATCTTGTGCTGCATCAGAATGTATCCTTTTGGAACTTTCTCACCAGAAATAACCTCTGATAGCCAATCCTCAAAATTCATTACAGCTTCAGTCAGAACATGAATGGAATTATCATCCATTTTGAATTCTTTATGTAATTTTGTGCTAGGAGTCAAACCAGCATCTAGTATGATATGTTCCGATAAAGCTGGTCCATAACCCAGTGCTTCCCCAAGAACAACTTTCAGAGTTGTTTGTTTGGCACGTGTATTGTCATTCTTGTTTGTCCCAGCAGGTTTCGAATTCTTTTGGGTACTGGGCTTACCCGTGGAGGCATTGCAACTGTCATTTCCATTTTCACAATTATTTAAATGTTCATCTTTTTTCTCGTGCACCACAGATTCGAAGGCTGCCTTGAGCTTCTCCCTAGTTGTACGCTCAAATACTCGAGATAGTTCAACTGGATAACGATGTCGCGACATGATAGAAATTCCCTTATTGTCATCCCTGTCAAGAAAAATTAGTACACGAACTATCAGCATCCATGCTTACACAGCAAAATTCAATGATGATGATGAAGGATTTATGCAAAAACACATTAGATTTGTCAACCTGTGTGAACGCAGTAGAGTCAAGACAGTAAACTCAGAATCTGTGAGAAGAATATTCCCTTGGGCATACAACTCCAAAATGACGTAGTGTGCATTAACTCCAAGTCCAAATTGAAAGAGTATTATCTACATACAACTTTCAACTTTATGAAACCCTTCTAAATCTTGAATATTTTACACTCATTGATACCTATAGAAGCCAGTAATGCATACCCTATCATAGCCAAGTTGCCGCACATCTTCAAGCCGTCTTGTTCGTATGTGTCTCCTCAATTTCAAAGTAAATCCCGAGGGGGTATTACTTTTGTCCCTGTGTGGAACAAGAAAAGATTTTGATTTTCAGGATATAAATATTTATTCCCATTAAAACTGTTATTTATGTGTGTAAATTATATCCATTTGTCACAAATAAAGTATCAAACACTAAATCATCTAACAAGCTTTCTATACTAGAACCAACCGAAATGATGAATCCTCTTTTCTCTGGTTACCAAGAGTCATACACCAAACGAACACATTTTTCTCTTTCCATGGTACACTTTCCACTTATTTCATATCTAGCTCTCACAGTTCTACGTGACAAAAGACAGAAACATTAACCCAGTCCTCTAAGTTATAACTTTTATTTTTTTGGATAAACATTAACCCAGTCATCTAATTTATAACTTTTATTTTTTTGGATAAGAAACAATTAACCCAGTCATCTAAGTTACAAATCACACTACAGCCCAGCTGCAAGCACATTCACTTCACACAAATATAGCTTTTTCTCCCTTCTAAATTTAATGCATAACCGCATCGCCCTTGCAAAAGCGTACTATTAAAGTACATGGCATTTTGGAAATTTGAGAAAATATAAGAAATCATACTTCATGCCTCTAGCAAGTTCATTGATCCACATAAAAGAGTTTCTTTAAAACTGAGGGCTAAGGCATACAGTAGGAGTGACAAAGAAAGATGTAGAATATTCAGCAAAAGAACTTTTCTACCAGAACTAGGCAGTGGAAAGCAATCTCAGACCACTGCTTAGATGGGTGGCCAATGGTCTTTTTAAGGCTAAACTTTCATCTTCCTATATTTCCTCATTTCCTGCACTATCGCAGTTGCCAGGCCTGACGTGTATGCCCCATAAAAGTTCAATCACACCGTGAAATACTGTATTGCACCAAAAGAAATGCATGAGATTCAGTAGAATCATACCTCATATACACCGTGGTATGTAATCTAACACCACTCTCCAACAACAGCAGAACCTTCTCACTCTCCCCGGACTCTGTCACTCCACTGCTACTCATCAGCTTAAACACATATGTCTAACAAACATTTCGCACACATTAACAAACATAACACAAGAACTTAAAAAACTGAAAAGTATAACAGATTTCTTTAAAAATAACTAAAAGGTTGGAAGAAAACTCAATTGCAAGTTGTATTGTTCCAAGGGACAAAACCCCGACCATCTGTATAATTCCATCTAACACAGGGGATACTAAAAAAATCACTTTTTATGTAATTCTAACTATCATAAGGGGGAAAACTCAATTTTTGTATAGTCACAACAAACAAGAGGGGGAGGGACAAGACTCTAGAGAAAGGAACAGACGCAACTGAGTACTCTCCTACGTAAAAATACCTTTGGAGAGAGATCGTATACATTGGAACACCGCATGCCGATCAAGCGGCGGAGGCACCTGACCTCCGCCGCCACGTCGGCAGTATTCATTCGGACCTTCACCATTTTCTTCTCGTATAGGCTCTCTTTTTCAAGAATTTAATCTTCAATCCAGCACCCGATACAAGCAAGTCGGCGAGTAGATGGTTAATCCAACGTCAAATAAGGGTTTGACGCGATTGGGCAGAGATTTCAGCTGTTCAGTTGTGTATTTCTACCGGCAGTGTCAGAGACCGGAGAACCTTTAAATGGTAGTGTGGGAATATTACAGTTTAACCCCTACAGATGTTTGATTTTATCAACTCGCCTCTTCGTGTAATATTTTTCCAAGCAAAATGGAAGCTAGTATTTGGGATTTGGTTGTATGAGTAATCCTCCGACCTCAAGCGATTCAACACAAATAAATCAATTATCAGATAATGGCTTTTATTAATATTGGACTAATTGGAACACTCCATTTTATGTTTAATTTATTAACATTCATCTAATAATTTCGATTTTTAAATTGGTGAGACGATGTTGTACGAGATATGAATTTTTTATTTCATTCAATAAAATAAAATTATATATAATTATATAAATTAAAATTTATAACTTACTAGTACATGTAATTTAAAAAAATATTAAATAATTATTAGATGAATCTTTTACGAAGAATTTGTTCTAGCATCTTCATAAAACATCGACATTGCACGTCATTCAGCTTTAAATAGTTAATATTTTTCTCCATAATCTGATCTTCACACTTCATCTGTCTTCTTTCATGCTCACTCTCCGTTATTATGTTCTTTTTTGCTAGATATTTCTCAATTTTTGTGTAATACTCTCTTGTTAGAACAACATTTGCATCCTCTATTACATAATATTGTCTTTCTCTCTATTTACGCTTTTATCCTTCTTTTTTTTTGTTCAAATCCACCACGATTGGATCTTTTGTCCTTTTCTTTTCATGGTCTTTTCTAAGACCTTCATTCTCATTGGGCTAATGATTTTGCTCACTTCCTGCACATCGTCACGTATAGAGGGTATGAAGAAAAGAGATAGAGAGATTCTCCTTCAATATTATTTAGATTATTGGTAGCATGCATCGGAACTCTTTTAATTTTTCCAAATAACTATATCTTTCGTTTTGGTTGCTCCCTTGTGACTAAGTTTTCTTATCAGATCATGAACTCTCATACTAAAATGAAAAATTCTAATTATGAATTAGTTGAATTTCAATTAAAATAAAATATTGACAATACTTATCATTCTGCTTTGGTTGATCATCCAAACAATTCTCATATTTTTTTATTTTTTATTTATTTAATAGAGATCATATTAATATTTTTGTCCATCTAACATTTAAAAAATTTTAAAAATAAAAACAAAAACAAAAACAAAAACAAAAAAAAGAGTACTTAATCGAGCGGAGACTCTCCGTACAAAGTTCATCCCCATTCATCGCACATGAAAACATCCACGAGCGATATCATCGAGCATTGGAGGCATGCAATTCATCCCACAATTTCATGCCACACTTAAACATGCCCTAAGCAGTTAATGTTCCATCCTCACACCAAATTAACGATGCTTTAAATCAATAACTTAGTATGATGACATTGTTTTCTTTATCTAATGAAAAACAATTATTCGATATACCTATTTCGATTATGTTGTTTATAGTGACGATATTATTCAAGAGATACCAACTATGATTGATTGGATAAAACTATATGTAATAATTCGTTAATTGTTTGATGTGAATGTGATCTAAAAATGACAATAGCTCCATCACTTGCAATCATATCAATTTCTTTCTCTCTAAAAAAATTGAAAGAGAAGGTTGTTTGATTCTCTGATTTGAGGATATATATATTATAAATATGGGGTAATAAGTCCATTTAAATTATTTAAGTGGGTAATTTATTTGTCTATTCCACTTAATTATATGTGGATCAAAATTAGTATTTACTAAAGGGTCCACGCATTTAAAACCTAAACTAGCTTTCCCAAAACTCTATAAATAGGTAGCAAATCCCAAAGTTCTCATTTTACTCTATAAATGTTTCATATCAGATAGTGTTTGTAATGCAAATGAAAATACCAAAAGATTGTCTGAGCTTGTTGTTGGTCAACAATTTCTTATCAATCCTTCACTTTGTGGATCTATTTCTTTACCAAATAATTCATTCAATGTTTTTATAGCCGAACCTGATATCGAATCAGTCTACTTTAAAATAGTATTTCCATCGATCAGACCGGAACACTATTATATCTTATGAAATAATAATATAATATAGTAATAATATATTTTAAATTCTAAAAAACTTAAATGTGTATATAAATAATGAAAATATATGTTTATCAAAGTTTAAAAAATCAAATAAACTCTAATAATACTAAAATAATATTTTTAACATAGTTCAAAATTCAAATATTATATATAAACAAAAAAAAATTCAAAAAAAAAAGTGAACAGATCCAACTGATTTTTAATCGGTTAACCAATTCAATTTATCGGTTAACCAATTCAATTTGATCGGTAAAACGGTTTTTGGTGGTTGTACGGACAGAACATGCGACGGTTTCTCTGTCGAACCAATCAGTCTGGTCCGGTTCTAAAAACACGAATTCAGTCTTCTCTTTCACATAAATAAAATCATTCCAAATTTGTTATTTTATCTTAGTTATCAAATAATTCAATTGATTATTATAATTTACAAGAATAAATTCAGATCTAGACATCGCTATGATTCCATCTTTTGGAAAAATAGTACGCGGGTTGTCGCTTGATAGGCGCTGCAAAGCCACATTGAATTATCTTTATAACTACAATACACACAATATTTTAAACGCCCATCACAATCAATAAGAGTTAGATGATAACAATTCCTTTTTCCGACTAAAAAAAGTAACTTACATATTTAGGACGAAAACGACAGTAATATAATAATAATTTGGTACTTGTTGTAGACATTGAAGGTAAGTTGCTACAAAAAATTATTACACGTAAATAAGACACTGATTATTCATTTTTTTAATAATCAATCAAATTTTCTTGAATCCATAATGATATGAATTAAAAATAAGCTTACCTGGATCTTTTTTTCCTAGCATAATAAAATTAAATATGTTTTAACAGTAAGTAAAGAAATGGGGAAATTTGTCGCATTGAATTTCAAAAAGCAAACACATGCACAAATCCAAGGTATAGCAATATAGAATTTATACTTCTTGAGATATCAACGCAATTATCAAAATAACTTCATACTGATCATTAGTTATAGATTGGTCCCCATGGTAAAAATGATCGTGTGACTAGTGGGCTACATGTACAAAACGAGATAAAGCTAGACACGGCTAAGATAATGGAAATTTTGAATGTATACATAATTACAACAAAACCACACTAAACTAAGCAACAGAATTGGGTAAATTAAACAAGGGGATGAAGACTTGATTATCATATAAAATATTTCAACAAGAATATCCACAAAGTTCCAGAGAAAATGATATATAGGAGTGCAAGGTAATAATAGTAACACTTGTTTGAAACTATGATTTACACTGAAGGAAAACCCAACAAGACCACTTACGCAGATCCTGCTCGTGTGTATCTAAACAGCGGTGATATACATGACACCACCACCAACAACATATGCATACACACGTACAAATACTTCAACAAATATATGTTGTGCTACTATGTACAGTATATGTATACAGGGAAATTCAATCAGCTAATATTTCACTTACCGGTAATCATCTCTGGGCGCCTAAAGGTGCTCTATGAAACTCTTGACAAATCTGTTCTGAATGAGTCAATATATTAAATTGCTCCATGCAAAAGTTCAGAGCAATCTGTGCAGGACAGGAATTGACCAAGATCAACTACAATCGCATACTGGGGAGCGATGAAGGTGAGTCTCTTCAGGCAACACCAGTAAGCAATGATTAACGTGTGTAGGATCTGTCATCGATCAACTCAAATCAAAACCAGCATCAGAACTTATGGCATACAACAATTTCTGCTCCATAAGCTGTTTGCTGAATGAAAAGAAAGCCAACCACAGGAATGACATTAGAAAAGGTAAAACAGCCTACCACAAGTATGTGTTTATCCTGAATCTAAACGAGTTTTAAGTTTTCATGGGAAACGAACTGGAGAAACTTAGTTCAAACCTTCGGTATGGCGGAAGCTTCAAAAGATTCATGCATGTGGCCGCTGTTGGCAACCGTTCAAGAGCTTCTTCAGATGCATTCCCAGAAGTCCTGTTGGATAAAACAAAAATGGACTACATAAATATAAAGAATTAACTAGCGGTTATGTATCAGAAGCACCAGACAAAGCATTACCTCTGTATGCAGAAAGTAGGCTCCAAATACTTGAATCCAAGAAAAGGCCCCCGCGAACAACCAGTGGCAAATCTTAAAGGAAAAAAGAGAGACGTGTTTATGAGAAACCGCAGCAGGACTCGGAAATTGCCTAGATAAACTGCAAAATGGCAGGCTTACTTAATAATGATTATCAGCATTATAACTGTTTTTGTGAGTTGTATTTTATGATATGATGGGTAGGACAAATGAAATTGTGCTAAATCTCAAAATCTCGTTAGGTTCCTTCTAAGTCCGATATAAGAAATTTAAATTATTAATCAGATAATCAATACATCTGATTTAACAGAGACGTCCCATCTTCGCAACTCTTGGGCACTAATTCAAACTTTCAAAGCCACTACTTGTGAAATAAAATAAAAAATTGGAGGAAGCTGATGCATATTCACTTATTTATGTCCTATATCAAAATGGTAGAGCCATGGCTACTAAATATACTTGAAATAACTAGCAGAGCTTGCCATATAAAATTGGAGGTACTTGTAAGTGAAAGAGATTGATTTCTAAGATAGTATCGACCCAAAGCATGCAGGATAAAGTCCCAATGTGTTAATCTTCTTAAAAGTGCCAACAGAAGCAGGATAAAGTCCCAATGTGTCTATCTTCTTAAAAGTGCCAACAGAGGGTCTTGTTTCCTACATTTTCACAATCCCTCTAACGATAAGGAAAATATTACTGGAGAACTGATAAGAGATTATAGGACGTACTTCAAAAACTTCCTCTGATCTGCTAGACTAAGGTTGTGGATAACTTCCCAGAACATTTTAATCACATAGTGATCCTGCTAAAAGAAATGCGTGTAAGACATACATATCTCAAAGAACCCAAATATTATGTATCACTGGAAAATACAGAAAAAAAGGATTCTGACTAGGTTAAAGAACATATTATACATAATAACATATCATGATCCATCAGGATCTCAAAAAGGTAAGTAGCTGTGGACGAGTTGGCATCCATCCTGAAATTTCATGTCCTGTTAGTGGTGAATTGTGTTGTATTAAAAGCAATTCACCAGGGCCGTGAAAGGAAATAGATTGTGAATATTATCACAAGAGGATGTGAACCACCAGGACTTTGAAAGAAATATTGATTGTGCATCAAAGACATGAGAATATATTACCAGCATGGAACTTCCGGGCATACCGTGGATTATAGTAAGGTGATGCACCATTCAGAGGAAAAAAAGAAAAAGAGAAACAATATTCGTGGGTTATCTTACATATTTTCAAATATGAATTTCCTCGTTATAGTCATTTAAATGAACAGTTTCAAGAATGATCCTGAGCGCAGGAATATAAAACGTTCCTGGTTTATTGCATGAAAATGAATGCTGTATATGATAAACCTTATCTAAACAATCCATTACAAGCTAAGAACTACGATAAAGATAAGGATGGTCCCGAATGAAAAAAAAACCTGCCACAACAAAAGGAGAGCTCAGAGGTTTTCATTTACAATATTTACAACCAACAACAAGAAGAAGATAACTCAAGATTTTTGTTTTCTCACAGTTGCAACCAGAATAAAATCCGAAAGAATGTACCTCGTGATAGCCACCTGTATAATTAGTATGAACTCGAAGATCATCAACATCACAACCATCCATTGATCCGGAAATTAAAAGCTGGAAAAGAAGATAGAAGATTAGAATTTAAAGATGTGTTAATCACTTACAAGGAAAGTCACCAAAGAAATACATCCTAAGTATCACATAAATAAAAACTATTCGAGATGAACTAAACCAGGAAAAATTCATATCCAAGTAACGCCACAATGAAATTACGCACATGATAGTCATATCATTTGAAATTACAGAAACATACATACATGTGGGTGTACAATCCTGTTATGATCAATGCATGATATACAATAAGAGGCTAAAATGTATGACCCTTTACAGTAAAAACCAAAATATTTCTTAAAATATAAACATGTCACCTTTTACATTTTCTGCTGTCAAGCAAAAGCCGTTAAATGAGAACTCACCAAATTGAACTATAAGATGTCCTGAGATTCATATATAGAATTTTTTCTTGTCTGGTGGGAGAGATGACTGGGTTAGGAATTAAAAAAGGAGCAGAAGAATCCATTTCAAAGAGGATCTGCGAATCCATCCATCCAAAATCATGTACATAGAATTATTCACCAAAAGTAGAACAAAATGACAATAAGGTGGCGTTCAAAGGAAACTGCTCTAAAACTGGATCATATAGAGCCGATGAGGTCGATGTTTTATGTCAGTTACATTGGCATGCAAAGGACCGGGAGGTGCTAATGCCTCGTAGATGGGAGGTGGTAAACGAAAATCTCTGTTAGTCAGTTCCATATAAGAATATACTATGAATCTATGATGTTCCATATCATGCATAAACCATGCCTCCCACGTAATATAGTCTCAAGAGCGTGAAGTTCAAGATCATGCTTATTGAACATGCCATGAACGAACCATGCTTCCCATATAATAAAGCCTCAAGTACCTGAAGTTCATGCTCATTGAACATATCAATCCAATCTTTTTGGATCAGCTGTTGAAAACCTCTCAAAAAATGTGAACTCTGTTGACGTATCTGCATAGAATTTAGCATGATGAAACGTCAAAGATTTTGACAAAGTTTGAAAAGGTGTCCCTACTTTGGGGCCCCAGTTTTTTCCTTGTTGGTTGCATTTCTGAGGTAGAATAGGAAGGGAAGGACACCATGAATTAGAAAAAATATACAACAAAAATTTAAAAAGGTTCTAGCACCTGAAAATTTAGTCTGTGGTTGGCAACCAAGTGAATGAATGTAATGACGTTCTCATTTGTGACACGTAAGTTCTTTCCTCCTGGAAGTAGCTCTTCTTCTGTTTGCTTTCCATATTCATCATTAACAATAACAAAATACAATTCCAACTCGGAAATATCACCTTGATAATGCTGCAAGTCATCAAACAAAAACGCATATGTTAATCAGATGTAAAATGAATTGGTTCAGAACAGGAGGATGTTCAAGTTCAATGGAATCTACTTTTAACACATGTCAGGTAAAAGGATATTTTCAGGGGATTTTTGGTAGTTTCCTGAAGACGAAAATAAAGAAAGCCTTCCTCGTGACTTGCTGATATGGTGGTAATTAAAATCCATTCTATTTCCAATAAACGTTTTACAGATATTTGATGCTTCACATTAATGCCATATTTCCAATCCTGTTGACAAATATGTCATTTAAGTGTAATCCACAGAGACAAACCATGCAAAGAACTGACTTTCTTCTTCAAAATCTCACACCCTAATAAGACAGAACTTTAAAACTGGAAACCCCCTTCTTTATTGACCAAATAAATACTCTGTTATCAATACATTTCGTATTCTGTCACCACACTACATGCTCTATGACCCCAACCTATACTCTTGTTAAAGCAAACAAATTGATGAGAAGGTTAGTAAGGTTTCATAATCGTACACAGTAGCCTATATTGTCCTAAAATACTAGAATAAAGCTTGTGTTCAATTCGACAGTGTGATGGAAAGAGTGTACAATTTCCATTTCCAAGAACTCTACAACTCACAACTGGTGAAAATCATTAACAGAGAATTGAAATATAATTGAAGAAACAATCTCTATTACGGTTGCATGAAATGAGCATATTGCAAAAGGTAAAAAAGGATTGAGTAAAATAACCTTCAGAAAAATTAGATGGCGATATAATTCTGGATCCAACGAGGGTAAGTCATTCAAGTAGTTATACCTGGGCAGCACAAAATACAAATTTCATTGGATTAATGAAGCCTAGAACCAAAACCTAACACAAAGAAGGCAAGGAAGATAAAATAAAGCAAGCTAAATTCCAATATAGAGAATGGAATGCATATAACATCTGATCCTATCCCTCCACAAAATGCATGTTTTCACCCCTGGAAATAAAATAATCACATGCATACCACACAATAAATTTTAAATATCTAAGAATGCAGAATACATGATCAGCAGAAAAGTTAAGCGTCCACTATTCAATCACAATCGTACTGGTAAATTTAGTTTTAGTTTTTTTTGAAGCTCGTCTAGAAAAGAATCAAGATCTGATGCAATCAAAGACGTCACCTCATTCAAGGCTCACGATGTAGATATTAAAACACATACAAGGAAACGGAAAAATCACAACATAGCATCAGAAAAAAACTTACTTCTGCTTCAATTTGCTCAAGAAGAATGTAGCAAATGGTATGTCGACCAAGATTCCCTCGAACATTGCCTGCATACATATATTGGTGGTTGATATATTGCAAAAATAAGGTGTCCCAACTATCTTGGAAGATATATGGGTAGTTTTTCCATTCCTAGTTACTGAAATCCTCCTCAACCTCCGATCAGCTTGTCCTCTTTCCTATTGTGGAACGTTCTATTCTACTTAACCAGGACATCTTTTTTCTGGAAGATCCCCTTAGTCCGGAAGGTGCAGCTGCTCGGATGGATTTAAGGGTATGCGATCGCCGATCATTCAGTTCGGACCAATAACTAAATTCCTATTATACCTAAATTTTACGCCCAAATAACCAGTATTTTTCTAAAAACAGAATAAACCAAACCAATTTACTATCAGTTATATTCGGCATGTATACTGAAATAAATAATATTTAAAGAAAAACAAACAAATTATTAGAATATCAAAAAAGCAAATTTTTAAAAAATAAATACAAATCGTCTTATAAAATCATTATTAAAATAAAATAATCTAATCACTAAATGTTGAGATAAGCCAACATAAAACTTTTAAAGAAATGTAAAAATTGTCAATTTTTAAAAGTTCGGTTTAATAGGGTTTACAAAAAATAATCAACACCAATCTGATTAAATTAGTATTTTTTTTAAAAATCCAAACAAAATTACCAAACAAAGCAAACCAGGACTCCATATTATATAAATTAAGTTTGATTGAAGTTTCTCAACCCTAAGTCGGTTATTTTCTTTTTCCCCTCGACTATTTGTTTATGGTGTTGGTTCCTACACTCTTTGATTTCCAAAGATCAGGTCAACCCCTCCTGCGACTATTCCTACTTTCTACGTACAGGTTAGAGTTTGCCACAAACCCCAATCTTGCAGTGGTTTGGAATTACCCAAAAAGGAATTCATTTGAAATACGGCGAGTATAATGTAAATGCCGGCATATAAGCAAGTTTCATGATTAGAAAAAGTCATTGTATGATAGTATGGCTCGCTTTGCAGAAAAAGTAATGGAGTTTGAGAATGTTGCAGCAAGTAAGATTAACAAGACATTGGAGATGAGAATAAATCACTAGTTCAATACCTTAGCGAGAACAGTTCCAAGAAAGTGAAAATACAGAAGATGCTGTTCATGCACCATTCCAGATCCAGGATTGGGATAAAGGAGATGATCCACGGTTTCCTGAACATGTAAAGCAATCGGGTGATGAAGCCCAATGATTACGTAAATCACCATGAAATCACTAAAGATTGTTCTGGTACAAAAATCACAACCAATCTTTGAACACCTAACGTAACAAAATAAATTATCTGCAACTCAAAAGGAGAGAAAAGCTAAAGTATCTTTACAATCACTTCTCAGAAATATCTTGCCAAATGTTCCTCACTCATTTTATTGTGTTGTTAAGGTGTCAATTACTTAAATAATTACTTTCTCAAGAGTTGAGACTGTCGATCATAAAACAATGTGTAAGCCCGGATCAGGTTGATAAATAAAGAATAAGGGGGACTGAAACGGCAATATTCTCTAACTAGTTTTAGCGATTGGCTTAGCCCCTTCAAGAAAAATATTTTTTGAACTTCAGCCATTGGATTGATACACTTGTTACTGTACCTCGCTTGCATGTAGATCAATGTTCTTTCCCAAATATAAACTCTAACTCTAACTCTGAAACTCGTCTAAATTTTGGCTGGTGATATTTAAGTTCATCAGCAACTTTAGATAGTTAAGGAGAAAACAGAATCTATAATTCAGAGTAAGCAACCACGTACAAACCACAGGAACATCAAAGAGAAGTAAAAGTTTCAACATATCCCTCACTGGCATGTACAAAATGATTTTACTTCTACTGTCGAGAATAAGATCCACCAACAATAGGCAACTAAAGCAAAAACTTGGCTGGGGTAATATGTACATGATAAATCTAATATAAATAAAGTCCTGCAATATATCCAACATCCATTAGAAATGTAATAAACTGTCCATTGTGAGTGTACTGGGAAATAACTAGAACTCTTGTTACATTCTACCCTTGACCGCCTTTTAATCTGGCGTTTGAGGAATTTTTGTACACATATTAAAACACATTTATAAGGCCCGTACACAGGGCATCATTTTATTCAACATGAACAAGTGAAAAATGTATGAGATACTGTGTTGAAAAAACAATTATCCCCATATTGGACCAGGGAACTACGTGTGAAGTAGACCAAGTAGCTATTATCTAACTTATATCTCATGCATATGACAACTTTATCATCTGATGAACATTAATGCTTATAACAATTATCATGGGGTCTAAAATATTTGTGATGGGCGTCCAACATGCATCTACATATGTAATACAAATAAAAAAAAATCTAATTTTTATTCTTGGTTTATCATGCCAATCTTTTTTATGAAAGGTGGTGCAGATAAGCTTTAGACAAATCGCCAATGGGAGTGAGTAGCTGTTTGATCAAGTTGGGCAAGATTAATCTTGTAAGTACCATTAGTTTTTGGGCAATAATATATATTATATACCGGATAACAGGCTTGGATCAAATCCTAATTTTGAGTGAGGAAACCCCTTTAACAAAAATCAGCAAAATTCGAGATATTGACATACATTGGACTACAAGTGCATTAAGATAGAGAAAACAGGTAGCGTAACATGTTCAAATACACATGCATAATCACAACCTTAAAGAGTCCATACTGGATATCAAAAGCAGCTTGACTAATATTTTCCATGAAATCTTTGAAAATTCCTCCTCCATCTATACCGGCCTCCTCAACTCCAAATTCATTAACAAAAGTTATACGAATCTGTACCAATCAAACGAGGCAGAATATCAGCATAAAGGGGGCAAAATTCTTTAGTTTCGAGCATTTGGCTGTATTTATGTGCCAACGCAATGGGGAAAAAACACATCAGCTTTTATAGGCAAAAAAAGGGCCAGCGAATGGGGAAGGGAGGGAGAGAGAATCACCACTCCTCGGAGATCTTCTTCAGCTAATGCATTTAATTGACTAAAAGCATCTTCCAAAATATTGTTTCTTCTTATTTTGAATCTGTTCCGTGTAAAAATAGCATGGGCGTTGTTCCTTTCTTTCATCGCTGCTAGTTGTGACTGCAAGGTTCAATTTTTTTACCATATCAAATAAATCAAAGAAAATAAATATTAGAATCAATAGATGTACCAAGTAATAGCAGCATAACGGAATTAAGCTACAAGCAGCCAGTCAGAACATGAAGTGAAGAGAGTTAACCACTCACATTAAATATCTTAGCTCTGCTAGTAAATGGCACCAAAAATGGAGCTTGTTTTAGTATGTCATAAGCTTTTGTATTCTCCGTCATTGCCTGGGAAGCTAGCAAATTAGAATGACAATTGGAAGTATAATTATCTGATGATTTTCACTGCAGAAAGAATTATTACCTGAGACATAAACGTTTCATTGGCACCGTCAGCATTAAAATCCCTGGGGGAGGTAAATTCTCGCCTATTATTCCAGTCTTGCAACTACACCAACTTTTTCATTAGAGTGATTACAAAGGGCAAACTATTTCAACCACCACGTTATGACAGATGATATAGCAGCCTTCAAGCATGAAATTGCATTTACCTGCGATAGGAGCTCAGAGACAACCACAGAAACCCTGTGCTGAAGCGCATCAACAGAATGCCTCTTCAAAGCGTAAGCACCATCTGCAGACTTTGAGATATTCGAAGTTTCCTTTGAATTTTGCCAAAGGATGTGCCACAAGTCCTAGACAAAGTGAAAAGAACACACATAAAACTGTGTCGTTTTGAAGATTTGATTGTCCATGCGATAAGAATTTATTAGAAATAACCACAAGATTAAAACAATTTTTCTCTGTTTTGGTTCTTGTGCCTGCGGGCTAGTCAATTGTTCTTTCTAGATAATTGAATGCTAAGGATCTTTAAGCCAATGCCATGTTATAGGTTTATATTGCCATATTCAGTGAGTAAGTAATATTTGCTTGATGGCCAGTGTAGTATTTGACAAGTATCCTCTAAGATTGGTGAGGGGCTAGTGGTTGCAAAACATGGTTCAGGTTTAAGAGCTGTTTGGGTCATTTTTAACATCATGGATTAGTGCGCATTTACAAGATGCACATTTTCTCAGAATGCTGATGCATAAAATGATGTCTCAGGGAAGGTTCCCACATCCTGGGGACTTGTGTCAGAAAATGACCACACAATCAAGGAAGTAAAATTTTATGTCAAATATGGTTTGGAGCTTGAACGAAGAGTCCAAATAGGCACACCTCCATCCAAGAACGAGCATATGAAATTTAAAATAAATGAAAAGAACAGCATAAAATACCTGTTTTAAGATAACAATCAAGAATCTTATGTCCATAAGAGAGAGCGGCTTCTGTTGTTCGTAAAATTCTTCATTATCTACGATAGTTAGCATATACCTGATTCATAAAACAAGGGCTTAGGTACCCACACTATGTCAATCATCATTGAGATAGTTATGGAAAAGTTAATGAATTACAAGTAAGAGATTATCTTTTATTAGTTATCCTTTTGTGTTAGTATAGATATAGTAGTTTCCTTTTCCATAAGAATCGTTACTCATAGTTCTCTCGTATCCTCCATCTTAGGATTCCCTGTTTATAAATTTATTGTCATATATTGTTCTATAATGGTGTTTTTTCGCCAATATCAGGATTTTATCTTTTCGCAATTTGGTTGAGGCTTGGAAACTACCCAAAACCAATAATTCAAGGAAAACAAGGTTGTGGTGTGATTGCTGTAAACTAACATGTCATCTAGTTTTATTTGTTCATCAATAAATGCTCTTTCTCACAATTTGAACATTGTATATTTTCAAAACAAACACAAAAAACTAGCATAACAATTAACATAAAGCATCCAAACCCTATCTTATTCATAGTGATTTAAGTTCCGATGGGCAGGGCTTTGGGGCCGTGCCTCACTGCAGGTGTCGTCTCAGTCCCTTGAAATTAGTCTTACTCTTAGCTTGCCGCTAGCGCTATCCTCAACAGAGACAATCTTACCAATTAAGATATGGTGTCCCTCTTTTATGAACAACCTAACCAACCAGAACAAACGGTGCAGCGTCAGCATCATGACGCATAAGAGCACTTCCCATGAGGCCATACACCTCATTATTTCTTTCACTCTTGCACACTTAACCCAACAATCCCAACATGACGTACGAGAGCATTTTCCATTAGGTCACTCATCTCAGTACTTTTTTCATCCTTGCACACTTAACACAACAATCCCCAATAAGTATAGAAATATGCTTCTTGAGAGATTTGAACTCGTGAACTCTCTCTGATACCAGTTGTTAAGATCAAATGATTACCCATAGGCCAAAAACTATAGTTGTTATCCAATGAACAACTTATTTCCTCATATTTGTGGCAGCACAAAGCCCCATACTAAACGACAGCCGACAGGACATGAGAAGTTGTACTAATGTGGGTGCCAATGGGCTGGGTTATTAGGTCGTGAATCCGAGAGGGGCTTTGGGGTCGTCCCACACTGCTGGTGCTATCTCAGTCCCTCGATATTAGTCTTACAGTTACGGTGCTGCTAGTATTGTCCTCAGTAGAGACAATCTTATTTATTAAGATCTGATCCCTCTAGCCAACCAGATCAAATGACGCTGGGTCAGCAGCACAACACGTGAGAGCATTTCTCAGGAAATCACTCATCTCAATACTTCTCTCACCCTTGCAAACTTAACACAACAACTATTATAAATGAAAAAGATATGTAAAATGAAATGATGCAAATTAATTTTCCTTGATGCTTCGTATAGATGGAAACAATGGTCAACATAAAGTGAGTCAACATAAAGTGAGTTTATTTGCTCCGGATTACACTCGAATTCATTGTAAAAAATATCAAGAAACCTTCTCTCTTGTTGCAAAGTCTATGTACGGCTTTGGCTACTAAGTTGAGAAGGAATTGCAACAAATGAATGCAGAAAAATGTGTTTTTGGCACTTAAAGAAAGAAGCATGTATGAGGCTTTCACTTAGGTTCAAGTAAAAAACACTGAGGCTTGTAAGTTCAAGTAAAGGATGTCAATTAATCCCAAGATAAGATATTATTTTTATCAATTACTGTTTTCTGATTTAGCCTATCTCATTGTTTCCTTCTTAACAGGACTCAATCTCATATTTGTCTTGTTTCTTTATCTCGGGATTCTCCAGTTATGATTGGGGAACTTTCGACAAGGTACTGCTCCTCGATGAATAAATCAGATTAGAAAAGTGTCTCTTCAATATCAACATATCACAGGGTATACATGAGCCAATCAGAGCAAAATAGCATAGAAAATTCTCTCAAGCAAAATAGCATAGAAATGCTTACTTATAAACGGGACAAAATACAGCAAGTGATAATAGCCAAACAGGCTTATCTGGGGGCAGATTAGCTGGCTGCTGAGACAAGGATGACCACATTTCATTCTCATGGCACCTCTTCATAAAATTCCAAATAGTGGGAACAAGTTCTGTCCTATATGCTAGCACAGTCATATATTTCTCCAGGGGCAAAATGTTGAATGTCGCAAGAAGAAAAGCACAAACTGCGCCAATAGCAGCCACCTCTTTATCATTAGGTCTGCCATTATATGAGCCACTTGAAGATGGGATCCACCCCAATAGCACATTTGTCTGCTCAAGAAAACCATGAAATATATTACTTAGACAAAAACAGGAATATAGTCAATAGTACTGGCAATTGCACTGAATGCAGGAACAGCATAATAAGGTTGCATACCAACTGTAGAAGAAAACGAGGACCTACTGCACTGAAAATATTTTGTCGCAGCTCCTTATTTAAGACTTCTTCCACGAATTCATCATCAACATGCATTTCAATTTCAGCCATTGCAGAATCTGCACCATATATGATATATATTAACAAGAACCAACTGATTTATGAAAGTATTAAAGTTCGTTAAGCTTAAAATACAGAGCAAAAAGTGCTAATAAAAAGTAAACGATAACCGAACTCTACTGTATAAAGTGGGTGCACCTTTGCCTCCTTGATTTGAAGTTTGGACAAGAGGTAGCTCTTGCAACAAAAATGTGGCAACAGATGCAAAATATATAGCCTGATTAAGATCAATAGGAAAACTTTGAAACCAATTGCGTGAGAGAATCTGAAATTTAAGAAACTGACATACAATTCCTATCAAATTCTTGCTAGATATTTAATAACATAATATAATACTGTAACATCAGGGTTCAGAGTACATAATCATGTGGCATGATTATGTAATAACTTGTTGAGTATGCTTTGATAAAGTTCGTGAATATTTTTAGAACATTTGAAAATCATAGAGACATTACATACATATAATTCTGAAGCCGGATTGGAGAAGCAAATGCAGAACAAAAAATGCAGGCAGGATTGGAGCCAATATCGAAGCCTCCATTGGAGCCTACAGTCAGGCCATCTGAGGCTACATTTTGAGACTCCAATGATGCATGGATTTTGACTATATCAGAGCCAGTATCAATACCTCCCATCAGCCAATCCCTGACTACGTTTTGATAGTCCAAAGTTGTGAAAATTTTGGCTTTACTATATTGGACTATCAGAGCCTCCCAGCCCTCAAATTACATTTAAGTTATCAAAAATATCATTAAAAAATTTATGTTATCTTTGCCATGTCTACCCTAATTGGAGCTAAATTGAGGCCTTGAGTTCATTTCAAAGGTCATGAACTCAGCCTTTGGGTATCTTAAGGAGGAGTTTGTGGAGGTCCAAGATATTCGCACTATCGGTAGGTTGGTGTGCGCTGATCACACAAGGCGAGTTATCATCACGAGCTCAATTCTTTTTTTTTTTTTATAGGAAACTTTAAATTTATATATTAATGTAATCTTGATACAAAAGAAGCGGATGAGTAAGCAGTTTGTGGCATCGCGATGATGGTGTACTCCCGGTTGTACTAAGCCCACATCTGGTAAGAGATGTGAAGTTTATGGTGTGGTGAGTAAAGGCTTTTGGAACATTGTTGATGGAATTATTTAATTGGTGTTGGATGAACACTTCTTTACCCGTCTCCAATATTTAGTTTAACGATATTTTTATTATCTGCATTAAAGTAAAAGCATGTTAGAAGGTGCAAGCCATAAGGTTTTAGCTAGAATGCATGTGCGGCCATGTCCTAGTATATGAGGATAAATGATAAATTATTTTCATTAATTTTATACCATACATATTACGGAAATGTATTCAATCTCAGATAGCAATATGTTCCAAGAGATCTCCGTGTTTCGAAATCTTGAGGTAATTTACTATTAGAATAGCTTTACAATGATCGTTAAAGCTTGTAGTGACATGACGGTTTATTGACTAAGGGCTTCGGACTATACATAACTAATAAGTACATACAACATAGCATTATGCACTAACTAGGGGTAGGAGGATGTTGGGTGATCGGCATGATAGGACATAACATGAATCAATGCTCCTAATTATCACTTGATATACACAACTACAAGACTTACTGTGTATAGCACGATATATAGATGAATACATATTCTTGTACTTTAGGTTTATCATAGATGGCTAAGAGGATGATATTATTGGAGCATATGCGTTGCATTGCATGATGGACATTGAGCCATATATTTCTATTCTTGGCAACGATTCATTGATAGCTGGGGACGGATCCAGGTTTATTATTGATGGTGGTGGAGGGAACTTCCCTCTGACCCTATGGGACATTGTGCTATATTGTCTTTGGGCATTTGATCTTGAATTACAATATGGAAGGCGCACTGTACGGACTGAGCCATCAGCTAGTAACTAAAATGATTGGTCAAATTAAGCACAACATAATTGTAGTTCTCTCATTGTGGCTACTATCTAAAACATTCAATCGCAAGTTATTTCAACAAAATTTGGCTCAATAATTTACTCAACATTCCGAGCGGTCACTCCAATTTATGTAGCCCCCATGAATTAATGAATTGTCAGCAATTGCAAGATCCAGAGAAAAATCATAGAAATATAGAATGAAACTTTCCAATAAAAGAGACATTGATATTTGTTATGTAATGATACTTCTAAAATGGCCACAAACCCGAGTTAAATAATTGATGTATGTTGTATCTCGTAACAAATGAAATGTGGATCATATTTTAACCGTATCCGATATGATCGGTTGTCATATCTTGAACTTACCGAATATTAAGAGTTATTTTCTTATTTTTACAATAATTATTAATTAATTTAAAACAATAAAAATAAATTACCCAAAACATAAATAAGAATCCTTATTATATTTTTAAATATTTCATCTGAATCCATTGGAAAATGATACATATTATAAATTGTATTCATCTACACAATTACATATACATTTGTGTATGCATTTATTTTTTAAAACAAAAAAAAAGCCACCAACTATTAAATTTAAAATTAAAAAATAAATAAATGTATTGATGCAGTTTTAAAGATTGTATTTGAATGCATTGATAATATGATATCAATTATAAACTGTAAATCCTGTCATGTTTATTATGTTAATATAGAATTATGTATGTGTGTTTTTCCCAAATGCATATGACATATAGTTGGCAACCAAATGTTAATGCTAACTAGCGTCTCACAACATATATAGACCGAAATATTCAATAAATTTGAGCACAAACATCAAACAGGAAAATCATTTAAGATGTAGATAGTAAGTTGCTATACCCAAGTAAACGAACCAGGCTGAGTGACAGTAAACGCAGCAGCTTCCAACAGATTTTCTAATAGGCAGGCATAACTGGGAGAATCTGTTGATATATCAGGAGGAAGGACATTGTTATAATCTCTCACACATAATGCCATCTGATGGACATAATTTTCACTCAATCCCGGCGCAGCAAAAATCTGAATATGGGAATAAAACTAGTGAAAATAGAGAAAAGATGCAACACAAATAACAGATGCAGGTTGCAATTATAGGCAATGCATATAATATTTGGTTAACGACCACAAACGGTCAGTATACACAACATATTGCTGAAAATGATCTACCAAAGTGTTTATTGCACACTGAACTCCAATAAGACCTCAATATGGACAATAATAGTTGAACTAAAAAAATGTCATTCCAAACTACCTCTTTCAGATTTGGAAACAGCTGCCACAAGAAAGGGATTGTCAGAATCTGGGATGAGAAACTGTGTCTTGGATCACTAGATGGACAAGTACAAGAATCTAGACCCCCATGGGAAACACAAATTGCAAGAACATGCTCCAGTGAAGAGATAATTTCATTAGAACCTTGAACTTTCTTCTGCACAAATTTAAGCACTTTACTTTTTGTTTTACAGAAAAACTAGCAAAAAACATACCGAATAATTTATTCGTAGATTAAATGAATACCTGAAATCGAGACTTTCTATGACTAAATAAAATCATTCTCCATGGAGATACTTGCTTAAGAAACCTCTGACCTATATTAATTAGTTTCTAACCTAAGATCGTTTGAATGTTCACGATTTCGCGTGAGCTTCAAAGTAAACCTCTCCTGTGACTCTTTTACTAAGCCAAGTCTTGCTTCAAGAGTGTTGAAAAACTCGACAATGGTTTGATCGGAGGAAAGTCGGAGTAGCAGAATACGTGGTTCAAAAAAACAATTGAGAATCCATATTTGCAAGGATATTTGATTATGATGATGGAAATATTGTTAAGATTGATTGATCACCTGATTCCTAAAAATATTCCTAACGCAGTTAGATATTACTAAGAATAGTTCTAATGCAATTAGATTTATAGTTCTAATGTTATTAGGTAATTTTAAAATAGTTCTAGGGAAAAAACTCCGAAAAAATTAAGAAAATAGGAAAGCAATAACTAGAACGAAAAAATCGTTAATTATGTGCTCCATATAAGTCGCTCAAATACGACCATAAGACTAAAGATTCTTTTAATATATATGGGTAAAAATATTTTCATAACTGAGTCAATAGGTTATGTGTAGTCTAATAGAAACAGAAAAGGGATGATACTTATGTCTAAACCAAAGGGTACCTTCCCCACTAGGATTATGTCTCTGAGCATGGAGTATATCTTTCTCTGCACCAGATACCGGACTAAGTTGCAAGACCAAGGAAGCCTTCGATCAGCCAAGAGAATTACCGCCTCTAGGAAGGCGTATGCTGGGCTATCAGACTTCTCAAGTGCCCAAAGTAACTGATTCCTGGGAAACCAAAGGAAGAGGTGTTATTAGTTGAAACAGTAGGCTTATGATTGCATAAAAGAGATCCCAATCTTATTTTTAACGAGCCACTCAAGTGGATGCTACCTAGATTTCCAAATAATAAAAAAAATTAACCAAAACTGAAGAAACATGTTCAGCAGAAAGCAATACGTCAACAAGTAGTTAATAAACTAGTCAGCAGATATAAATTGCTATTAAGGCTCGCCGTCACGTGGTTGATAGTCATCATGCAAAGCCATCGAAAACAAAGTATTCAAATTTTCACCAATCTTAAGTAACATAGTTTTCTTCCAAAACAAACTAAATAGACAAATAATTCTGTAGAAGTGTAACCCCAGATATCATGGAAGCCAGGAGACCAATAAAAGCTTGCACTTGACTCTGAAAAACTAGAGACGTGTCTAGAAAAAGAATAGAAATACAGATGAATAAATCAGAATAAGGAAATGCTACCAACGCTAAATACTAAAACATGACCGAGATGGATATTGGGATTAGTTCCAGCTAGTGGTAGAAAATTACATAGCTTCCGACATGCCGTATGACTGTAATTATCTAATGTAAGGAACGATGCTAACACCCAAGAAAGGTAGAATAATACCTGTACTCCAAAAATCAAATCACTATTGACATCAAATGATTTATTGAGAGCAAAATTATAGCAGAGACGTTTTTAAGTCTTTGGAATTTAACGGTAAACAGTAAAAATTTCATCTGATTTGAAGCCGTCAGAGTACTTTAGTTGTACCAGTGGAATGATAATTTCTCACTCAGACCACCAAGAAACAACATAAATAAATGTCTGAAAAATAGGTAAACCACCAATCGAGGAAATAATACTAACTCATTGCCTAAAATATGATTTCTCAGAAAATGCATGCACCACCTATTCATATCTGAGAAAATCTTGATAACAAGAGCCTCTTGTGAACTAACATATATAATCACACAACCTCCAAAAAGGAACAACACATGTCCAGCTATCATAAAAAACATTACAAGGGATCCAGTGGCTCCCTTAATCAATAAAAAAAGATATAGTTCTGTGATTTTCATTAATAAGATCAGTTTTNAAAAAAAAAAAAAAAAAAAAAAAAAAAAAAAAAAAAAACCTGAATAAAACAGTGTAATAAAATATCTAACATGGATCAAGTGTGACTGTATTAATAGTTCAGGCTGCAAATGAACAAAGAATTTATGTAAATCAAGTGCAAGAGAGTTAATGTCCTTTAGCAACAGACCTGTTTGCATGGATTGCCCAAATGCAGGCAAAAGTCAGTTTCTTCACCCTGTACTCCACCAGGCCACGCTTCAAAGAGTATTCTGTGCCTGCGCAGAGTCTCACTACTTCCTCTACTGCAATATTAACCGATATAAACAAAAACAAAGAAAACTCCTGACCGTAACATGCACCACAACAGACAATCTTACATAAGATGACAAAAAATAAACGGAAAAGAGATGAAGAAGAATACGCATCAAGCACGGGATTACGCACGCGGATGAATCCAAAATATATATATATGAGCTTTTGAGGGAAAGAACAGTGCAACTTGAACAACAAATTCAAATTTAATCCAAAACCATGATGAATTAAAAAATGAAGCTTTTGAATTCTTGTTGCAGGATAAAATATATGTCCAGTCTTTGATATCATAGCAACCAAAGCTACTAAGCATTTAATTTTCATGGCATAAGATATTATTTCACAGAACCGCCCTACACTATCATTGAAGAATTAGAGTTTAAGACTCCAAGTAACAAGTTGTAAGAAAGGTTGCATGAACAATGGTATATTGTGTATCCTATAGCCATGAATAATAAATCCAGAAATTTATCAGTCCAAACAAAATACAATTGAAACATGTTTGTGGTCGGTGGTGGTGCCATGGTGCTCTAATAAAGTAAAATGGGCGTCAGCTCAAGTGAAATATAACCCTGAAACACAAAATGGTGAAGGATATTTGTTTTATGTAGTAAGCACAGCGGGGGAAATCAAAATCTAAAGCTTACTGCATTAGGAGTGGTTTTAAAATAGCGAAGACTTATAGTTCAACATTCAAATAAGCTTACAAGAATGCAGCACAAAAAACCATTCATTAGGGGCGAAGTTAACAACAAATTTCTTCAAAGAGACATTAGATGTCCAATAAACCTAGAAGTACAGTGAGGACAAGTCCCACTCAGCTGACAGTCAAATCCACAAAAAAAGTTCATGCGCAGGTAAAATAGATTGGTCTATGCAAGTTTTTGGACAACTGTAGTTCAAACTACCACGAGAATGAAATATCCAACCTGCAGATGATTAACATGTACAACCGATATAGAATATATAATGTTTTCCGTGTCATCTAATATAACTGCCCATTACAGAAACAATTTTATTAATCCATCGTGTCTCAAACAAGAAACCTCGTGCTAGAGCTGGTGTTTTTCTCTCGAGACTCACACGCATGTTAGTTTCTGCCAACATAAAATCATGAGGTATTTACACCAAAGTTAATGTTAAAGCCATTTAGCCCATATCAAAAAATCCTTCTCATGTAAAGTCTGATCTAGATCTTTATTATAGTTTTGTAATATATTATTCCAAGAGATAAAATAATGGTTTAACAATTTTGCCAATTCAGGTAAAAACAAAGGGTCTCAACATAAAAGTGGGGAGTAAAACAAGCATGATAAGGATTACAACATTAGATTCCAATCATGTCGATACTCATACCAACCGAGAATCAATGATCGCATATATGAAACAAGTAAACAAAGGCAAGACATGATCAAGGAAACCAAGAACCTTACCTCTATCTCCAACAAATTCACAAAGTAATCTGCATGTCTTGACGAGAACAGTAAGATCAACAACATAGTTTGGATTAAAGAAGAAAAGAAGCTGGGGAAGATAATTGGAATCTGGGCCAAAACACTGCCTGAAAATGAATGTTAACAAACACATATGACAATCCATGATGAGCCTCATTGGTGGAGCAAAAGAACATTACAGGCTAAAAGGAGTAGGTGAGACCATGATTGGAAACATAACATATGCTGATGGTTACGCACACACAGCCTCAAAATTTTGAATTGACAAGTAAATAAATTTTACCAATACAAATGCAGATCTAATTTCACACCTATTAACATCTTGACAACCCTCTCCATAAGTCATGAAAAACTTCTCACGCACTTTGGAGCGTTCAGCATTAACCACCTTTCTTCCTCTGAAGCATTTCTGTAAATGATAAATAATCAAGTTCCACTCTTTAGAAAGATATTAGGTGTTCAAGAGTTTCACAAATGCATTTTCAGAATTATGTCGTTTTAGCAAAAATTGTTTACAACATACAAACCTCATATTGCATGGATACAAATGTGGGACATGAATATGAAATGATAAAGATACGGTATACGATAGTTTCAAATATTAAGATACAAAATAGGACGGACACCCTTGATAGGTTTACATGTGTTTATACATAAACATATACTACAATTACATGATCATAAATAATTTTGTGAGGTGTAATTATATATCTTGATATTACGTTAACCTTTAACATCAACCATGCATGAGACAAATAAACTGTAATTTGGGTATATTATTGACCAACACATTCACAAGTCGTCATGAATATTCAAAATTAAATTATGAACTCGTCATTAAATCATACAACATATAATTTCACAGAATAGAAGATTCCAAATGAATAAAATGGATTTAGATATGGTTTTTGAGATGATGGGTTTGCAATTTATATTATACTACAATAACTTGAGAAAATATATAAACAAGCAGACAACATATCCGGCTCCATATCATATTATCATCATAATATCATTTACCATATCGGACACACCACCCACATTTTGTTACAGATACTTCTACAATAGCCAGTAGAAGCATCCAACGAGATATAGGACAATTTTAAGAATTATCCATGTAAACAACTATTCACTCCAAAATAGAACACATTCAATTATGCAAATTGATCAGCCGCAAAGAAAATGACAATCACTTCATAGATAAGATTATCACTTTTTAACCAACAAACTTCATTAGCTCAATATATTTCCTCCCGTATATGCTTCTTCTGGCTCTGTTTTAAGCAGCTGGAAGAAGCAAGCACAGATTTTTCAACCACCCACTTATTCCACATAATCACAGACAATTAAATCCTGCAATCTCTAAATAGAGCGACACAACATCGTGAGCCCAAATTCAAACACAATCGGAGTATTCAATAACGATATGAATAGTATCTTGAAAATCGCTTCTAGAACTAATAAAATCAAATTACGAGTGACATTGATCCCCTCTCGAAATGAAATTAAAATCAACTTGGCAACTAATTCATTACAGTTTTTCGGGCTTTTAGCCACATATCAAAACTGACACGATGAATTATACCGAAAGCAAGCGAAAGCAAAAATAATAATAATAATAAGAAAACAAAACGCACAACTTAATAAGAACCTCGACTTGATCAATTAATGATAATAACAGTAACACCACCAACAACGATAACATAGAGAAAAGAAAAGGAAGCAATCGGGATCGACTGAAGGAAGGAAAACAACCTGAATTTTAAGAGCAGCAGAATTCTGCTGACGCAACCACTGGCGTCGATTCCGCTCCAATCGCGTCTGCTCCACAACCTTTTGGCGGTCTCTCTCTTTAGAGCTCCGACCGCCTAAATCCACCCGTTTCCGGCTCGACGGATCCCCCGAGAAAAACATCTAAGTTTTGATTGCCGAAACCCTAACGTAACGATACTTTCGAATAGTTTGGTATATAAATTTGGAAGAGGAACGTCGCGGCGTGGGAAATAAAAAGGAGACTCTGTGTAAACTCACTTCTGCGGCAAATGAAATAAGTCGGAGATTTATTTTTCTTTCCAAAATTATTACATTCGTACTAAATATTCCAAGAAGATATAACTATTTTTCTCGTCGATCTCGAATGAATGGTTTAACTATGTATTGACTATTAAAAAAAATTGAGACCAAGTCGATGTCTTGATATTTTCTAGATGATTATATATTTTTTCGCAGTCAAAAAAAAATTATATATGTTTCCTTAACATAGTCAACAAAAATTCTAAATCATCGTGACGTCGAATCTATACGAGTATCGAAATATTGAGCATCCTCGACATCGAATCTATACGATTATCGAAATATTGAGCATCCTCGACGTATTTAGATTGCTACAATATTTTATAATAATTAGGTCAATAAAGTTGGATGAGGTTTGGACATAGAAAAGCAAAGTAATGGGACTAGTAATTTAACTTAATCACGATTTTTATAATCGAACCGATTATCGAATGTATTTATTTTTAAAATGGTTCAATTGGTCGGATCGATTCAATCGCTTGTTAGAAAAAAAAAACCGTTATATTATATAAAATAATAATATAATATGGTAAATCATATATTTTTAATTATAAAAATCTTATATATATATAAAATAAAATATATTTATTTATCAAGTTTAATTGGAAGTGAAAAATATGGAAACTGATGAGAATTGATGAAGTGAGATTGAAAAAGTCGTCATAAAGTCGCACTATGACGGACTTTTTCGACCGTCCCAATGCGAATTGAAGAATAAAAAGTGTAGAGCATGCTAAGTCGATTGTTTATGATTTCTTAGGTGCGCAACGAGGAAAATTCGATGTTGGAACATAAAAGCTCGCAATTACCACCCGAGTGCACCCATTGAACTTTCAAGTGTGCATACAAAACATCTCATGTTGGGGCGATATTTTATGACCGCTCCAACACTTATCGATATGAAAAAACAGTTTGGACGCTTTTTTTTCTTACTTTTTTGGATTTTTTGAGGCAATAAAAACATGAAGAACACTAATACATGAGAAGGATCGTCATATTTCATAATGTTTCAGCCGTCGTAAGTGAAAAAAATCCGGAGTCAAAGAGGTAAGGAAGAACTCAAGATTTCACGACACATTTTCTAACTTCTTCGTTTTTTAGTGTTTTTAATTTAAAGACTTTCAAACATTGTCTTTATATTTTTATGATGACGTTGAGTAGCTAAATTTTATTATTTGTTGGGATTTGTGGATCATACCCTTAAACGTTGGTTTAAGTAATTTAATTTTCGACTTTTGCTTTATGCTTGATTGTGTTTCTAGTTTTATTTGAATTGTTGAAACATAAATAACTTCTTTATTATTTAATATTGCAGTTGAATTCGATAGAAGATTTTGCAAAATGAACGAGTAATATAATTCGTGGATTTATAATTTGCATATATATATGAAATTGAATTCACATTGATAATGATATTCCAATATGTCAAAAGCGATGGGATTCTACAAATCGTTTACGTAATCACAGTTGATAAATTTTTATTGTGTTGAATTAGTTTAACATAACTCGACATTGTACACCAATAACTCATGGAATCTTGTCAAAAGTATGAACGATCGTCGAAATTAATTATCCGTACTAATCAAAAGAAGATACGAGTGTTGATTTAGATATAAACGAAGAAGAAATTCGTCCAATATGTCAAAAGGCCACAAAAAGAAAAGAGAAAAACAAAGCACGATCATCGATGGAGGATATGACAACAAGATACGACGGTATGTTTGAAAGTTTTACTCAGTATACAAACATAAAAAAGAACGAATTCGAATAGAAACAAAAAGAACTTGCAATAGAGGAGATGAAAGCAAAATTGGCTTTGCACAAATATAAAGCTAAAAAGAGCAAATATTTGCTTAAGGAATACGAAATCCTTTCGAAAGACACTTCACAAATGACGTCGGAGCAGCTTATGGTTCATGAACGTCGGTGTGACCAAATTAGAGAGAAATGGAATATGTAATTTTCAATTGATGTAATACTACTATGGTTAGAAAAAGTTACATTAGTTCCATACAATGATTTACTAAATTCTTTCTTACTAAGTGTAGTAGGACTCTTACATAATTCTCAAACCTATAACACATACTTTCACTATTGTTTATAATTTTTTAAAATAATTTTCCGATTTAAATAAAATTTTAATCTCTGATATCTAGATTAATTAATCCAAACAGCTAGTTATTATAAAATAAAAATATAATGGTTAGTTATTATAAAATATTATTTAAAAAAAACTATAACCGCTAGTTAAATAAAATAAAAAAATAACTATAAATACCGATCAATTTCTACAAATTTATTCATTCATCCAACACATTTTTACTCATCAATCACACTCAATATATCTTCAGTACCTTTATCATATTTTCAGTTGCAGCTTCAATATTTATTTCTTGAAACCTAATTTACATACTAATGTCTCATTATTCGAGTAGCTCCAGCTCGAGTTCGAGCTTTAGCCCAACAAGCGAAGACGAAGTACAAGTTGAAGTTAATGACGAAATTTATGATCCGGGAGAAGAAATGATGTTATGCATGCTTCAACTATGCAGAAAAATACATGAAGCTTCTCAAAGTAATAACGAGATGTGACGAAGAAGAAGGTTCATCCAAAGAAATCGTAAAGCCGGTCACTTTCGTCAACGATTATTTTTCCACGAACCCAGTGTATCCAAATAATATATTTCGAAGAAGATTTCAGATGCGAAAAGAGTTATTCCTTCACATTGTGAATGTGAGTGTGTATTAATAATGGGAAAGTGTTAATAAAATGATTATGTGGCTAGTGGACCTCACATTTTTTGAAGAGACGAAAGGTTAATAACATAGATTAATGACTACGGAGGTGGATGCCCTAACTCATTGATAAATAATTTTAATAAATGTCCAAAACAAACATTCGAAACGATCACTTTATTATTCTTAGCGTGAACCATTTTCCATATTCATTATTATATATATTTTTTGAAATAGTGAGTCTCATGTGAGACCGTCTCACGGATCTTAATCTGTGAGACGGATCAACCCTACCCATATTCACAATAAAAGGTAATACTCTTACCATAAAAAGTAATACTTTTTCATTGATGATCCAAATAAGAGATCTGTCTCACAAATACGACCCGTGAGACCGTCTCACACAAGTTTTTGCCTTTTCGAAATGGAGAATAAATTGTTATAATTAAAATTTGAAATCAATATATAATCTTAAATTCGAGACATTGACATCAGATAATTTACAAATCATCATCAATCATATTTATTATATTTGGAAAAATAGTCTCTCTATCGAATGGGACTGTTGTATCGTATTCCTAAAAAAAATTGGCACTATTATTTAAATTTAATATTAATAAAATGTATATGTCAAAAAAAATATTAATAAAATGTATAATATATAATTTGTTTGACTATAATGATTGGAGTAGGAAGGTGGGGCCACAACTGTAGCCAGTTGTCCGGTGGAAACTCTCCTTTTCATTCTTACGTCCAGATTCTTCGTTATTATATATATATTATTATTATTGTTCTTATTTTGTCAGGATTCCATTTATTATTATCACTAATGATGTGTGATATATATTATATTAATTTTATTAAATGTTTAATTTAATAATACTTGATAGAAATTAGTGAGATAAGTAATATTAAAAATAAATAGTAATACTAGTTTTGAAAAAAAATATTGATATAATGGTAATTTAAAAAATAAAGGTTATTATTTTTATATAATAGAATATATAATAATGTATATAGATTATTATTGAGATCGAGAGCTTGGTCCAATAATCTTATCGGAATTCTCTTATATTGATTAAATATCAGATTTTTTTTCATATCTTAGATTAGGATATAAAAAAAAATTATTATTATTATTATATTTGGTTGGTTAAATCTTGAACCGTCAGATACTGAAGCCTCGCATTAACTATTGAGAACCCTACAACGATAGAAAAGGAAACATTTTACACTTGATGTCATTTCAACTTTGAATGTGTCATGCGTAAATTGCTAAAATTATTTATCAAAACAGTATTTATCAAGATACAGATTATATTTTATTTGAGAATACTACTTTTTCACGTCTATTTTATTCGAGAGCATGCATTTTGCCATCGTTGTACGGATCTACATTCATGAGATAATATAGACACAATCAATATATATATATATATATAATTAAAAGTAATACTTCAGTATTTTTATTTTAAATTAACATATATAACACAATATTTGTTTACAACAAAACTAACAAAAAAAATATATATTTTGTAGTGAAAAATAAAATTTCATATGTCGAATTTGGGATTTGTCTTCCCTCTCTCCGCTCGTATTTTGTCTATACTTTATTCATGAACATATACACGAATAACATAAATCTATGTTATACTATATAAAAAAATCATTTTTAAAAAATAATTAAACTCAATTATAATAAATCTTGCCTTGTTAAAAAAATTACAAATCACAAATTAAATTAAAAATTAGGAATGTAAAATTCTAAATGTAAGGGTGATGAAAAAAATATCTATAAGAAAACAAACTAGGCAAGTGTCATCTTCCACACAAAAAGCAACCACCCAACACTCAGTTCTCTTCCCTCTCTCCGCTCGTATTTGTTATTTGTTCAGGTTGTCAATCTCTCTCCACATTTCTGTGCGCGCGCGTGTGTGTGTGTGTGTTTTTTTTTTGTTGTTTGTCGCGGTGTCTTGTAATTTTAATTACGGTACGGTGTGTGGAATTGTTTGGATTTCATCATCTGGTTGCGATATTTTTTGGCATTTTTATGCAGTTTTGTTATTGATTTGGATGACCTGATGCTTGTAGGTTCTGATTGCTGGTGGAATGATTTCGGCAAAATTTGGAGATTCAGGGTTTTGGAGTTTCCGCAGATTTGCAGAATTTTGGGATACGTGAATTCTTTTTGATGACTGTCGAGATTTCTGATTAGACGAAACGTTTGATAGTCTATAGGTGATAAAATTGAAGGTTTGGAGTTGGGAAATTTTTTTCAGAGGCAGGTGTTATCTGGGTTTTTTGGATAGTTCTTTCGTTGGTGGGGAGTTTAGGTTTCCTCTGTGCGTATGCCGATGGTTGATGGTTGTATGCAGTTGATCTAGGATCGTGGGAAGAGAACGTTTTTACTTTGGGTAGAGAAATTGAGACTGAAAATGAAATAGGGAAGCCAAATCTGTGATAGCGGGGATGAAATTAGTATGGAAGAACCTCGGTTTTCTGAGAAAGTAACAGCGATGGAAATGGAAACTGCTGTGGCTGGATTCTCGAGCCAGAGCAACGAGAAGGAACACGGGATGAATAATTCAGTATTTAGTTCAGAGAAGGTGGAGGAAGGAAGGCCTTCCAATGTGGTTTTCTCAAGAGAATCTCCTCTTCAAATTAAAGAAGATTCGAGTATGAATGCTTTTAGTTTAGGTGCAGAGAAGCTTAAATCCAGATTAGCTGCTTCTGATTGTAAGAAGGGGAAAAACGAGAGGAAGCTCAGTCGACAGGATAGAATTGAGTTAGGTCGTGTGTTTCAAGGGGCTGTGAGTTCTTATAATTGGGAACTCGCGGACAGTCTGATCTTGTTGGCGGATCCTCAGACTCTGAACGATGCATTGTGCATTTCTTTGGACTCAATCTGGTTCTTGAGCACACGCCAAGAATTGCATGGAATTACTAAATTAATCAAGAACATAATTGCTAATGGGGCTTATGATTTCACTCGAGCTGCACTTAGGACTTCATTTCTTGCTTCCTGCGTTTCTGCTTGCCAGAGCCGATCAATGAGCTTGGCAGACACTGTCACCGTGATGGCACAAAGGTAAAAACATATTTGTTTTATGCAATCACGTGAGCAAAATGAATTACATTCCACCACCATGCATGGCGTACATGTCTTTTTATTAGAGACCTTGATATGCTTGCATAGTAAACCTTGATTCATGATTCCTATCAGGTGTGCCAAGGAATGCACTTCTACAAGGCTACACATATCTGTGTACCACGCCTAAGCATACCCCTATTGTGCTTCTAGTCTTACATATGCTTGCATAATCAACCTTGATATCACCATTCCTATTAGTTATGCTAAGGAATGCACTGCTACAAGGCAAAACATCATGTATACGATGCCTAAGCAGGCCTTTTTTATGTTTTTTTTTTTTTTTTTTTTTTTTTTTTTTTTTATAATTATGGCTTTAAAAACCAACTGAGCCTTCTGGAGTCCATGTGATGCAGCCAAAGTGCAATCGAGATCTTGGCTGCTTCTCCCAGCTTGTTGTGAAGTTGATGTACTGTGTTTGTGTGTCAGATGAGAATCAAATTATTTTTTCTTTGTTAACGCTCTTAGTAACTTCTCCATACTGTTTGTAGGCATTTTTTCATGTGTTTTAGGATTTTTACCTTTGTTTTCATCAGGTTGCACGAAAGGCTGCAGGAATGTAACGGCGATGAAGTTTTGAAGGCAGAAGCAGTTGCCAAGGTTCAAAAGTTTACCGAATGGGCTCTTAAATGTATAAGTTTTCATTCTCGCTGCCAAGGAAATAGGGACAAGGTTGGTAATAATGCTGCTGTTGATATCCAGCTGCAATTATCTGCTTTTAAGACCTTTCTCGAAATAACCGGCAACCATCTCACTGGGAAGGATTTTACCGAAGCATTTGATGCTGCTTGCTTTCCACTCACACTTTTCTCTAGTTCCTTTGATCCTGGTTGGGCGTCAGGTATATCAGCTACTGCAATTCAAGGATTGTTAGGCATGCTGGTCGAGGGGGGTGCAGACAATGTTAACCAATGTTTTCTTGAGGCCTCACGTTTTGGGAGCACAGAGCTTGTTCGTATTTTGTTACTGGTAATCTACTTAGTCTGTTTGTTTTATAACTATTATCACTAATATTAAATTGTGTCAAGCCTTTGAACTTATAAGGTTGTGCCCCTGCAATTTGTTCTGCAGCATGGAACTCTGTGATATGTAACGCACATACCCCCTTCATTCTCAACCAAATCTGGTCAACTTGTCTTTTGTTTTCTTGCCCTTTTCCATTTTTTCCATCTCCATAGTGCCGTCATTTTAATTTATTTATCAGTGTAAAAGCCCTTGCTCCTTACGTTAGTAGCTTGTATGCCACAGCACATATAATTTGTTATTTTTTTATATCTTTTCTTAAGTTTTTAACGGTACTTGGGATTTTATCAAATCCCATGGCGGTTTCTCTCTTTCCAACCCTAATCTCTTCAGTCAGTATTATACATACCCCACACCAAAAATATGTAGTTAATTATTCTTTGACCTTTTATTGATAAGCCAGAGAATATTGTTCATGACTTTCTAATGTTCTTGCTTCGTAATTATAGGACCGTATATTATTGACATCATTACTTGTTAAAAGTAAAATATCGATCTTTGGGTTAGGCCATATTTTACTCCCTGTATATTTCAGTGTCAATGATTTTAGAGATGAAATGTTAGCTTCATGCCGAAATCTTTGTTATTTAATTGCGCCGTTCTTAAAAGGAGAGAACCTGTAGTAATTTTGATTACAGTGTCTTGACGTTTTATTGAACATCTTAATACAAAAAAATATTGACCTATATTTGGGCATGCTACTTATGTTGCTAAAACTTTCTGATGCTCTTGTTTGAAAATAATAGGACTGGAAATTGTTGTCATCAGATTGCTTGTTAAAAATGATCATCGAGGTTGGGCAGTATTTAGCTCCCTAAACTTCTGTCTTAACAATTTTATTGCTGAAATGTTAGGTCCATGTGAAACCACTGTTCTTTAATATTCCAATGTCTAGATAATATGATAAAGTCATGTAGCTTATAATTTTATAAACTACCACCGGTGTGATAAATTCATTAGTTTACTAGCAAAAGCTAATGAATATAACATTTCGTTCACAATCCCTGCATCGAAGATGATTGCTTTAAGTCACTCCATGTGTGTGTTTCATGTTCATGTTGTGGGTTTCACCAAAAAGTTGTAACTTGACTTGCAACTGGGTGGAAGGACTGAGCCTCACTGTATCCTGAGCCCAGACATGTATCTTTTGGGATTTTAGTTGATATAAAACAATGTGTGACTGTACCTAGCACGGCTCAAGGTTAACGAAACGTGTATCAAGTGGCATGGTTGAAGCACCAAGTTTTCTTAGTCTTGAGTTCAATACCACCACAAAGATGGGAATACACGCTATAGTATTTTTGGTCCTTTCCCATTAGCTTTTTTTTGTTTCAGTTTAAACTCACACAGTCTAGGGAGAACAGTAACTGCTGTTGTCAGGTGGTATGAAAATGTAAACCTATGTAATCATTTCTTCTAGTACTTTCGTCTTGACATCTGCCTGTCATCTGAGACTGATATGACCTAATTGAATTTTATGAGCTATTGGCTTTGATATCTTGCTTTGTTGGTCAGCAATAATAATAATAATAGTAAGTGTTTTTTAGAAAGCTGCCCATGCTCGTACAAAATTATTTTAATTTTCCTTGTTTAATGCATCACAATGATGTCATTACCCTCGTTTCCTTTGCTCTTTAACCTTAAGGTCTGCAGCAAGCCCTTGCATCATTTTTATTTTGCTCTTATAACCTGAACAAAAATCTAGCATTTAATGTGTTTTGATTTACTGTGGGTGCTAGATTGCGCAAAGAAACAGCTTGGATGTGGATGTTGACCTGGCTCTAGGTTTTGCTTCACATTATGGTAAAATTAGCACAATGGAGTGCCTAGTGGAGGAGGGTAATGCTATGGCTTTCTTGGGTCCACTGATGAGAGCCGCTGAGAGGGGTTGCATGCCAGTTGTCGAGTGGTTTGTTCAAAGGGACTGTCGTGATATGGAACTTTGTCTCGCCCTTACAGCTGCTATATCTAGTAATCAAGTTAAGGCAGCTGCATATCTTCTTCCACATGTTCCTCAGCACGTTCTTGCTGCCCTCAGCATTGAAATTCTCAAGGCTGCTGGTGAACGAAGTGGTGGCTCTCTTGACGGGGTCGCATTCCTCCTGCATTCAGATTTTTTAAGGGATTCTGCGGCTACTTATTCAGTTGCTGACAGCATTGCCAGATCCGATGATGAGGCTATTGCTCCTGAGCTCAGGGCTTTTCTTCGAGAACATTGGTCCGAGGCTGCTTTCTTGGATGGACGGAGGCAAGGAGAAGTACATTTTTCCAACTTTGTACATATTTTGAAATGGGGTGAATCTCCAATATGTTTGAGGGGTCTGCCAGGGCCCCTGAGGGTGGCTATAGCATACCTGCCACTTTACAGGGAGTGCATTAAGTCCGGAGGCTGCTTGCTATCACAAAGGCATCGAGGGCACCTTGTAGAAGCTGCAAAAAGACTTGGAGGTGTGGTTCTAGACAAATCAGGCCATAGGAGAGAGTTGCTGGCCGTGTTGGAACATCATCTTCCTCCATTTTTGCTTAATGCCACAAATCACGTGGCTTAGTAAGACGGGGTCCCCTGAGTTCTTGAAAATCAATCCGTCTCTTTCACGCGATTTCTGTTTCTCTCATGTTACAGATAATAATTGAAAATGAAGATTTTAGATCTTAGGCTGTCTGCCCTTTGCTGATACTGAACATGCTTGAATGTGAGTGAAAAGCTTTTGCGATGACATGACATATATGCGTATTGGCCGGTTGAATCTTGCTTTTGTATTTGAAATAAATGGTAAGCATGCGACGAAATTTTCTCATATAATAATGATTATAATCCCAACACACCGAGGCCGCACGTTGATACTTTGTTGTCCAATGTAAGTTCTTACTGTGTTGCATGTGATGGTATGCACGAAGATGAACATTTTACCACCGCATTAGGGATGTAGCATGATTGTGGGCGATTTTACTTTAGCATTCTAGGTATCGAATATGATCTTTTACAATCGTTTCAAAGCTGGATCACGAATTTTTATTACCACTACTTTTTAATTATACATTATATTAAATACAATATACCCACACACAGTTCGTGAATTTAGATTTAACTTGTGGGCTAATTTTTTTGAAAAAGCTTTAGAGTCGTTGAAAATAATTACATCCCTACTCGATGCATCCTTGCCACTAGAGTATTTGAAGAAACCTCGATGTTATTTATTTGCCATTACTCAAATCTTGCTTCATTTCTCGTTCATATGCAGGAAAAATTGATTGGCAAATTGTTGCATCTAGACGACTCCAGTTAATTATTTCGAACCAAGATAAACAAAGCAATAGATACTCTAAAAAAAGAACCAGTACGATGACAAAATGCAGGTCAGATTACGTGATCAATTGTGAGAGCAGGATATAAACCAAGGAACCACAAAAATCAATGTGGCAGGCACGGTAGAGTATTCTCCAATTACTAAACATATGTATAAGTCACCTCTCGAACATTAGATGGCATGAAAGCCAACACCATAAGTACTGCTAAAATGCAAATGGGCAGCAAAAGCAGCATGAACGGCGGCGGAGGTAGCGGCGGAAGTATGATCGGCAATATCAGCAAAGACGCTGTAAGGCAAACCAGCAGAAACAGCGGCTTGAGCGTGAAATAACGGGACATCCTCGTGCCGTATTGGCTGCTGCTCTTCCTTGAAGGATTCTGAGCTTGATTCTTGATAATGCTGTTCAAGTAAGGATCTTGAAGATTGATGAAACCTTTAGACAATCCCATGTTCTTCGGTTTCGTCTCTTGTCCACTCATTTATGTACGTAAATAAATACAATCAGTCAGAATTAATTGGCAAATTCTTGAGCTTAACGGGCTATCTTTTCTTGGGAAGTAGGACTAATATTGAGAACCGGATGATGAATTCACTCTCTCTTTATGCCGTGGAAGAATCTCAAAATTCAATTCAGTGCAGCGCAAGTTTTGGCGGAGATCACAGCTCATCCCCCAAGAATTGAATCCAACTGATATAGAAGATTATTCAGCATCATCAGATTCAATTAGCAGATAAATGAATCAATTTATTTCGCTAACGTTTATGCTTCAAGGGCCTGATCCGAAGGGGTCAAATTTATGGGCCAAATTAAGAACACTTCCATAATTTCATTTAAAAAAAAAAAAATCAAGAAACAATCATAACACAAGATTGTGACCAAATTAAATCTACCAAAACGCGTAAAAAAGGGATAAAATCCAAAACCAATAATCATCGGCAAACTATACATAAAACTTTACAAAAAAGAAAAGTGCCAATAATAAAGCTCAAATGTGGAATAGTCCGTGAAGCTAAAACAAAGCATAAATAATACACACCTATAATGTTCTTGAAGGCCTTCCAGAAAACCAAGCTAATCTCAAATAATGCACCAAGAAACACAAATATTACTCTTTTCTTTTCAGATCAAAACTCTCTGGTAAGAATGGATGAAGAATATTAATTCACACAGCTTGATCTTGGCAAGGATGGATGAAGAAGGACAAGTAAACCAAAAACCCAATACAATATATTTTAGTTCTGCGCTATCTTGGCACAGGGAATGGAGTTTTGAAGGAGAAGATTTGGCCGAAAACGAAAGGTGATGGAACGACAATGAAAGATGAAGAGTATTTTGTTCCGTTTGTTACTATGTTATACGGTCGTTTGGTGAAACCTGCCTTGTTTTGATAAAAATAAAGAAATGATTTAGAAAGAGATTTATATGGATTTGGATGTCGTGTTGTTTAATTCAATGGCTTAAATAATGGATTTAAAAGATTACATAATCCCATTTAGTGTATATTATCATCAAAGACGAAATCTTTGATATTTATACAATAAATATTTGTCTCATATATATATATGAATAATATTATGATTTATAATGTTAAAATTTTGTATAACATACGATTAATTATTGTTTAATCATCTGGATCAAGCACAGCTACATCAATTTTTTTTCCAAATTACCCATTTCTCATGCTATGANGGATTATATTTAAGAAGGCATGACTTGTTACATGTGTGTGTGCGCGCGAGGGAAAGAGGGAAAAAAAAGAAGAAGGAAAGGGGTTGGATTCAGTGAATGAACAAATAAAAGTCCAAGTGGGGAAGGCTTTATGAATTTGAATTTGAATTTGAATTTGAATTTGAATTTGAAGACCAAGGTGCTTCACCCCTGGACATTCTTTCTTTGCCTACTTTTTTCTGCCAAACGGGCACTTTTGGTCATCACGTCACTCTCAAGTATTTATATTCGTACTACGATTGTTTCCATCCATATTTATAAAAATTAATATTTTTTATAAATTGAGTCGGTGATGGAGATCCATGGCAAAAAAATGACCCGTGAGACAGTCATGTGTATATATATATATATATATATATTAATATTTTTCATAAATTGAGTCGGTGATAGAGATCCATGGCAAAAAAATGACCCGTGAGACAGTCATGTGTGTGTGTGTCTATATATATATATATATATAAAAAATAAAATGAAAATTGTGAAATTAACATAAAATTTAATTAGGGAAAAAACAAATATATAAGGTAATGATTTGTCTAAATACTCGGTTAGGCTTCAAATAGGAACCGCAAAATGCGATTTATTATTAAAGAGAAATTTGAGAGTTGCTATTTGAAAATTATAGAAAACGTAATTTACTGGCTAAACTCACGAACCGAAGCACGCAAGCTTTTTCGCTAGTTTGTGTCGTTTTTCTCTTTATGTGTGTTTGTTTATTGGTATTTTATATAATAGTTAGGCTTTGCCTACTGTCATTAAGAAAGCCAGAATTTTGTCGCTCCAAATTTTATAATGCATACAATATATATTATATGTGTATACCGAAAATATAATATCCTAAAAAGGAAAAGGAAAAATTAATATAATTTAATACTATCTTATACTTTTTCTTGATTTTTTTAAATAACCTTAACGATTGTGCACATATTCTGTACATGTTAAAGCAAGCATCAAATATATATATATATATATTTTTAAAAAAATTTATTTGTTTTTATCAGATTTAAGAATTTGTTAAAAAAAGAAAAATGCATGCATTTGTTAAATGCCGATACGATGAACGGAATAATTTTCAAATATTTGGCATTTACCCCGTTTGGTTTTGTCTGTGCAATATTGAAAAGTCATAGTCAAACACGAGCATCCAGCCGATTCATTTCAACTAGTAATTTGGTTTTTCACTTTTTGAGTAAATACATATCACTTTCGTGTATTTTGTGCACATGTCACATGCATGCATGATCCATAATTGACTGGATTTTTATTTTTTTTTTTGTATATCAGTTATAGTTAAATATGTTTTATGCATTATTGGTATATATCATACGGGTTTGATCAATCTCAAGACCTGGAAACGTTTTTAAACATGTTGATTGGTTCTAGAGCCGCCCCACTGCCTGTTTGACGAGGTCTAGACCTTTCTCGAATATGAAGGGTTTAATGCAAGGACACGTTTTCATTACCATCCCTATAATCTAGTCATAAAAAACGATGTACATAGGTGAAGTTTCATGAGTAGATCGAGTTTATGTCATTTTATTGAAATAATATAATTAATAACTTGAGCACTATGAACATCAAGTTTTGACTGCTTTTTAGGGACATGAGCTTCTGCTTCTCAAATCTCATCCATCTCTCATTCATGATAAATGTACCAATAATTTTTTAAATTTTAGATTTTGATTCATTAAGTTTTTGAAATTTGGTTTTGATAAACATGCTTTCGATTTTTTTGATCCAATTACTGACGTGACATTGAACAAGTCAGTTTGTTCCAGTTTTCAAGCACTCCGGGATTTAAGACTGCCAAATAATCAAAAGGTGAAGCCCATGGACTAAAAAAAACTATTTTCCCTCATAAAATATTAATGTTTTAGAACAAAAGGAATGAAAATAAAGCTAAAATTTCATTATTGGACAAATATCACATAAAAAAATCAAGATTAATTTGTATGTCACAAATATTAATATATATGACTAATGATGTAATGTGAGTGCCTTATTTTATTGGTTCAATGCATTAGATCGGCTCCATTCAACTTGTAAAATTATAATTCCTCGTACGTCTTCCAACTTTTCATTTTTAATTCAACTTTCAATTTTAAAAAAAAAAATCAATAAATTCATGAATCGAGTAACTGTATACAGCTCCATCTCTGAATTCTCTGGCCATGTAATCGTTCAAGCGATTTAAAAACTATTAAACTCGTACTTTTCAAGATCTACTTGCTAATTGTCTGATTATATATATATCAGCAGTATATTCAATCACTTGCAACACATCATCCCAAATCAAGATTCATCATCTAGATTTCAATTTACATGTTTCATACCTACACAAAATCGTGGTCGAAATGGACTCGAATAGAACAGTCAAAATGGATTAATCGATTCTAGCTGGATATTTTTCATCAATAATACAGGTTGGTATATATACACTGCAACATGGTAATAGTGTTACCAATATTGTAAGAGAATTGATTAATTTAAGGAAGCACAACCAAGTTGTATAATTGTATTCATGCAAAGGTTCAAGTAGCAAATATAATAGGCAAAGTTTAGCAATGTTAATTATTATTAGAATAGTGTTGACCCACAAAAAAAAAGGGGGATGGGTTCTCCCATTTGTTTGGTTGGAATAATGATGCTCCTGTCACCAACTTGGATCTGATACCAACACACACTACCAATTTTTTTTAAATTAATTAATTCCAATTGCCATACTTTGAGCACAACTAGACAATATATTAGTATCATTAATTAGCTTGTGGGAGGATAGATTAATCCCCATTGTCTTAGGTTACAATTATATAAAGAAGGGGGATAGACATTGGCGTATTTTTTTCATTGCAATGGGGTCGTCTAGCGTATTTTAATACGGAAAATATGTATTTTGGGGCTATGTAAATGAAGTTGAGTTGTGTACTTTGATTACATCTTATACATGGTGGAAAGAAAATATGTTCAGATAGGAATAAACTTCAAGCATCGATAGTAGAAAGAATTGGCAGAGCCATTTTTTCCTCCTTTGTTTTGGGTGGTGGAAATGCGGAAAAATATCTGTCTATCCCACATAGGGAAATAATTAAACTTAAGACTAGTTAATAATAAGGCTCAGCGTACAGTCCCATCGCCGAGCTCAGTTACGGGAGCTTGTAACCCAAGTGGGGGCTATAAGGTGATTGAACGTTGGGTTAGTTCAGCTACTCGGCTCATATGTTGCTATATTCTGGCCCGCCCGATCCAAGCAGAGGGTTGAGTGTCGTGGTCCATGCTAAGGTATGGGCTTCGATGCTCCTAAAGTGGTGGGCAATGCGTCAGGCTGGCCTCACAGAGCAGCGAAAACCTCCCGCTCCTTGCAGTGGATGGATAACGGGCTGGTGCAACTTTGGGCCACAAGGGTAGACGGACTGGTCCCAATTGAACAATCATTTTTTTTGTTTTTTTTTTCTCCTACGAGTTTTTTTTTAAAATTAATTATTTTACATAGTCGAATTTTTAAATTAATTAATTAATTTATCCAAAATAGTTACATGAAAAACTATTTAATTCATATATTTATTTGATTTCGATAGATTATAATTTTTTTCGTAAAATAAGTAGTGGCACCAGTACCCTCTATATTCTTAAATACACAACTAAAATCTTATAAACTAAATAATTTGTAACATAGGTGGATTAGATAACTACACAGTTAAAAAGTACTAAAAATTTAGCAAGTATTAGTGTTCGTGGCACACACATTGTTTGTGTAACGTCCTATACTTAAAATATAAACAATTGAATTGAGAAGATATATATGTAGAAGATGGAATATGATTAAATTTTGAAGAGATTTTAATTTTTAGAATATTGTCCTTAAAAGAATAAACCAAAATGAAAGAATTTTATCTAACCAAATGGCATGATGACATAAAATTTTGATGTTATTTTCCATATCAAACATTTATCTAGCATGCTTTATCTTTTTTTTTTTTTAAATAAATAAATTCTCATCTTTTATAATAAGTAACTATAAATATATAGGTATAATATACAATTGGTTATATGTTTTAAACTTCATGTTTCAATTGTTCAATTCTAGGTCTAAGATATCACATAGAAGCTAGATTAAATATTTGAAAATTGTATAAAATTTGATTCATAACAATAAAAAAATAATAATAAGGCAGTGGAATAATTGTAATGATTTAAGACTTATCATAATAAAATTTGACTTTTTTTTAAAAAAAGAACAATACTTCTGTTTTAGATATGTTTAAAACCAAATAAAAAAATAAAAAATGTAAAAGACTCATCCCAATAATAATTATATATATCAAATATTGGTTAAACCCATTTAACTGATTCTTACATCTAAAATCGAAATCGAACAGATTAAACCGATATTTTTCAAAAAATAAAAATAAAAAATCTATTAACCGAGCTGACTGAGCCGATCAAAACCGAATAGAAATACCGATTTTGATCGGTTCAGTCAGATTTAGCGGTTTAACCAAGAATTTGCACACCCCTATAATAAACAGCATTGCCATAAATTTAAATAGGGCTCTTCTAGCTTATTTTAAGATGGAACCACATTTTTTTTCGAAACGAGAAGCTTAAATTTTGGGTTGATAGGTGTGAATTCCACCCTCTAAATACTGTTTATGTAGGTTACCCAAAAACGATTATATTAAATTCATAACAAAAAGAAGAGACCCATGACAAAATTTTTGTAATTTGCTATTAAAAGCCTTTTGTCATAATTTTCAATTAAAGAACTGAAAGATTAATTTTATCAACACACTGAAAAAAATACTAAATTTTATTAGTTTACGGGGCTCACTAGTTATTAAATCGCAAAAACTCATGTTAGACTTTTTATTAGGTCAATTTTGTGAAATGAATATATGGTCCGACATATAAAAAAATATATTTTATGTTTAAAATATTATTTTTCATTGCTAAATTATTATTTTCGGTTAGTTATCTTATGAAAAAATAATGTATAAAATATTCTGATTTTGGGAAAAAAGATATTATTTTTTATATCCAAAGTGTATTATATAATATGAGTTGATATGAAAGAAAAATATTTATATCTATGTTATTTTTCATTGCAAATATTGAACAAATCGACCTATCTCACGTATATAAATCCGTTAAACTGATAGTACAAAAAACTACTATCATAAAATTGTCATGAAATACTTGAATTTAGTAAGTGATTGAGACAAAATAGTACATACATTGTTTATTTTTGTACCAAAAGTAGAATATTTTTATTTGATTTGAATAAAAACCCAATGGTCAATATAAAAGGTGAATCATTACAATGTAGATCAAAAGTAGTGTTGGAAAAAGCTTAAATTAAAAAAAAAAAAAAAAAAGGAATGGTAATTTTGAATTTCATATGACGGTTCCATCTGGGATTGCTGCACTCCTCGTAATGACAATGATTCCTCCCGTGATGATATACCCCTCTGCTTCCTTATTGGCTTCCTGGACATTGTCCTTATTTATAATCTGCATATATATTAATTCCAAAATAAATATTATATAACGCACATTAATTTCAGTAGATGATATGAAAATTGGCCTTCTTGGAACAATTACCATAACATTTTTGCCAATTCTTGCATTCTTATCGACTATTGCTTTCCTTACGAGTGAGCCTTCGCCGATTCCGACCTGAATCCCCGGGCAACTCTGCACATTGTTCGTCTCCGTTTTTAGAAACTGGGTTCTAACGTACACCCTCAATTTTCCAACGTTATCCTATGTGTTTACGATGTCATATGTGCCCATTTAACATTTTGGTCAACTAAGTTTTCGAAATTTGATTTTGTTGTTGCTAGCTTAGATTTTTCTTTTTCAGTCTTATTTCTACAAAGTATTAGTTAGTTGTCTCACATTGGTTAGATAAAATCTCAATGAGTTACATATATGAATTCGAACAATCTTCTTCTCTTGATCTAACTTTTGTGGTTATGTTTAGTCGAAGTTCAAATTCCACGAGAGTTGCATATAAAAACTTGAACAATCATTTCATCTTGAGATGATTTTTGAGGTTGAGTTAGCTCCAAGTCCCAATCTTAAAAGTAATACTAAGATGAAATTGAAAAACCCTAATATGACATCAAAAATTGTTGAGTTGTTCGATGCCACGTCGAACAATTAGATCAAAACAACAAAAAATTAAAAACCCACATACCAAAACTCAAAATTTTCCCTTCAGAACACAACTATGAATAGAGCCCTAATTCGGAAGTCGTCATAATCTTTAAAACAACGAGCCCTCATTTTAATAGATCAAAGATAAAAGATTTTATAATATTTTACACCAGAGAAACCAACATATATAATATCTTACTTGATGGCTATAAGTATCAGCACCCATTATGATTGAATCTTCTATCACAGCTTCGTCAGCGACCCTTGTCATTACACCAACTACTGTCCCCTTTATCTTGCACCTCTGCTTTGTTTCAAACACAAGAAGCATAGTAGGAAACATAAAATGTATATGTGAAAAACATAAAAGAAGAATTTCTTGAAACAGGATGATTGATTTTTTGATCTCTTCATTCTTACACTGAGAATGCAGCCATCTGCAATGACGGAATCTGCGATAACCGCATCGTTTACGAGAGTGGGAGGAAGACATCGAGGTAAAGTGTAGAGTGGAGTATCTCTATCATAGAAGCTGCTGCAAAACACAAAAGTTCTTGTCGTGTCAATTGTTGGAGGATACTGGATATATATGATTTTCAGAATCACATAAGTTTTTACTTCTTTCTTCAGTTTTTTTAGCCACTTCTGAATATTACGAATGCGTAGATGAGACTATGGGGTTCGGTGGAGCATTTTATCGTGGTTAAAACGTTTAATAAGTTGCACTAACTTATAGGCTTTGTTTGTCCTTCTAGTGAGTTCCATGTTCGCGCGGTAGTACACCTCTATGCTTCTCATGTCCTCCCAATATCCATCGAATTGGTAAGCCTGGACCTAGCAATTGATTTCAAGAAAAAGAAGATTATCAAACAAAGCTTTGACATAATTATCTTTGTAGAATAATCCGAAAAGCAACCTTCAATCCGAGTGAAACTGCTCCTCGGATTACTTCACTCTTCAAGTCATTTGCAGATGGGAAATATTCTCTCAGAAGTTTTATCATTGTATTCCTGTTGATCACATAGATTCCCATGCTGGGAAAATTGCGTCTCGCGATGTTATCAAGCTCTTTCGAGTCCTCTACCTGAACCATTAGTGGTTTTACATTCTTGAGTTTAAGTAATCATATGCATGCAAGAAGATGAACTTACTGATATTGACTTAGAAGCTTTCGATTCTTGATCTTCCTTAAATTTTATAACTTGATTCTTGGCATCTAATTCAAATATCCCAAATCCCAAATCCTCATTTCTTCGTTTACTTAATACAGATACCGTTATGTCAGCTTTGCTGCTGCGATGGACATCTATAAGTTTCTGGTAATCCATCTTATACAGATGGTAACCGGGAATAACCAAATATTCAAGAACCGGATACTCCTCCAGCATCCACAGACAACGTCTTATAGAATCTGCAGTTCCCTAAACATATAAGAAATAACAAAAAAAGAAAAGTATTACATGCATGCTTGAAAATAGTTGGAAATTAAATTCAAGAACCATTATATAATGCGTGATCTCAACTTGCTCTATAACCTGAAACCATCCCTTATCTTCTGGACTCTGATATGCAGCTATGACTTCAACGAATCCTTCTTTTATGAGGTTTGTTCCTGAGTAAGCTCTTGAAAGGTGAGAATTCAATGACGTCGAGTTGAACTGCGTGATCGCGTAGATTTTGGATATGTTGCTGTTGATGCAGTTGCTAACAACTGCATCAATGAGCCTGTAGTTTCCAGCTATAGGAATGGCGCCTTCTGATCGTCGTTTTGTCAACGGATACAGCTTTGAATGCGACGATTCATCTCCAAAAACGATCGCAGCAACACTCTGGCACTAGCAAACGCTTCAATACGCATTCTTAAATTCATCCCCTCCCTCTGATGAAAAACTAACAAAAACTTCATAATATTAAATGAAAAACCTTGGGTAACTTGCATATAAAGACCCCGTCCTAAGCCGAAAACGCTAGAATCCTCTGTGAGAAAACAATGAGCTCAAGATGCAGGTGATCCCATATGCAATTTACCCGGAAAACCCGACTTGAAAAAAAAAAGATAAAAGGGAAATGGCTGTCACCTTGTTTGCTGGAGGGAGCAGATAAGTCGGGGATCCAGTCGCTTGTACATTCTTTGTATAGAAAATTGAAGAGAAGGATTTCGACAAGCATGGCTGTGCTCCAGGTTTGTAACATAAATCTTTTACTCCAATTCTTGGATTCATGGAACCAGAAACAGACATCAGAAGTTAACTATCTTGAAGTTAAACAGATTGGTTCGAAGTTTTTGTGTTCTTTTCTAACAAATTTTCTTTACATCCATGTATGTAATTATAGATGAATGGGATATGTTTGATTCCTCGTCCGTCTATTACAAGGGAATATTTAGGTTTCTTGTGAGTGATGGAGTGCAGGAGGCAAGCAGAGAGGATCAATTCTTGCAGAGCTATTTACTCAACAAATGCTTATCAAACTTTGGTTTGAAGCTTGTTTTGCCTTTTCCTCCTTTATTCAATCACAGGCAAACACAGAATGTATGCTGTTACGAGAATTCAAAAATTAACATAAAAAAACTAGATAGAAATAAAAAATATTTCAACACGATTACACTTTATGCACGTCGTTAAAAATTAATATACATGCACGTAACGCATCATGTGCTAAAAATGACCAATATTAATTAGCAGTTTTGGTGTCCATTATTATCCTAGTCACTTCAAGTTGCGTTTACTAATCATCTCACAACTTCTCTAACCAGAGAAAAAATCTACTTAATTAAAATTTGTCCCAAAGACGCATAACAGCCATTTTCTATATATTATATTGTCTTTTTATATTTTCTTACAATGCTCATCCATCAAATAATTGTGTAAATTATTAAATTTAAATTAGAATTAAAACCAAAATTAATTAGCGTATGACTCAAAAATTATAAATTATTTTAATGTCATTATATACTTCTTACTTTAAGATATAATATATCAAAGTTTATTTATTTTTCATATATAGATTGGATGTTAACCCAATAGCTAGTTTTCAAAATTTTCCAAACAAGTGGATTGACACAACTGAAGTAACTGAAAAAAATGCTAATGGCTTCTCTTGAAAAAAGGCCCAAATTTGGGACGAGGTCCGAATGGTTCGAAACTCAATTATAACATTAATGTTCAAATATCAACCAGGTCAAGAGACTCGAGAGAAGTGGCTATGAAGTTATGTATACTTATCCTTTCGGTCACGAGCAATACAGAACCCCCCCCCCCCCACCCCCCGGCCCAAAAAAAAAAATCATAAAGCAATGGGTTCTACGGAAATTTGAGCTTCACGTACTCGTACATCTACGAGATCGCTCATTCATGGCTTTTATAAAAAAAAACAAGAGTAACGACATATTGACTCGATTCATATTTATAAAGAAAAGTAATATTTTTGAAATAAAATGTAATATTTTTCATAAATTGGGTTAGATTGAAGATCCGCGTATTACAATATTTCTCAAACTTACGAATTTGGTCATCTATGTTGTCAAACATAAATTATAATCTTATATTTTTTAAATTTTTTTAAAGCAGTTTTTGTCATTTTTCCTCGTAAAATATTGTTGTGACATTAGCAACACTAAGCCGACCTCGTATAGGTGTCACGTCTTGGCATGGACTCGTCGAGGGCTGATATGATTAGAACTTATGAGAGTTGTTGATCGTTGCCTTGTCACGTTATAATGAAAATTCGTATGATCTTATAAATACAAAATTTAGGATTTGTTCTTATAAACTTTTCAACTCTTTTTTTCTTTGTCAACGTGATATTAACTTCATATATTTATCATTGACTATATCCAACATTAATTACAATAAATATAAAATTTAATGGAATACAATTAAGTGGATTGATTCGTCAACAACTCGTGCAAGGATTGAAGATAAAAATAAAATAGTTCCATTGCAGTGTTCGAGTGAGTTAGAGGAGTAGATGAGCGTGAAACTAAACGAGTCACACATTCGATTTTCATTACCAACATTTTTTTTGGTCGAAGCACAAAACTTGTCCAGCTAAGTTGACTTAAAGGTTTACCCAATGCACTCAAAATTTCACGACATAAAAAAATACAAATAAAATATAATTATATGGATGAATCCACATAACACACGATTAAAATCAGAAAGACTATATATATATATATATTCTTAATTAACCTCTCCAACATGAATTCCTTTAATACTATACACACAATATTTTATGATGCTAGGTGATTGGAGTTTAAACATCACACAAATTCAATAAGACATACATACATATATATATATATATATATATATATTTCGCCTTGCGGTTCTACATGACTTATTGTNGGTATCTAAGGATTTATTTTGATGATTATTTTGAGATCCTCTATCCAAACTATATAGTCTATATTTATTTTACTTTTATTACATTAATTTGTTTAATGCATTGGATCTTTTAATGTTTCATTTTATTTTAGTGATTATCTATTTTCCCCCTTCTATGAGTTTTTTTTACTTAATTATTTGCTGTTACGTTAGTTTTTTTGATTTAATAATTCTTATCACTTTTCACAAAAGTTAAAGATTTTATCTTGGTCCCTAAGAATTTATTTTAATGGTTATTTTGAACTCCCATGTCCAAACTATATATTCTATATTTATTTTACTTTTATTACATTAATTTGTTTAATCCATTGGATCTTTTAGTGTTTCATTTTATTTTAGTGATTATCTATTTTCTTCTTTCTATGAGTTTTTTTATTTAATTATTTGATGTTACGTTAGTTTCTTTGATTTAATTAGTTTAATTTATCGATGGTTCGTGTTTTGTTACCGTTTCTTTTCCTTCATCTTTTTTACATTTTAGTTAATTTATATAATATATTTATCATTTTTCACAAATTATGAGATTATAGTAGTTTCCAGATATTTATTTTGATAGTTATTTTAAGTTCTCCTCTTCCGAATGATATATTAATCTATATTTATTTTAGTTTTATTATATTAAGAACTTTTAACCTCATTGTTTAAATATTACTGATGTACCACACCACATTAACTAAGTCATGATTACTAATAAAAATATATTATTATTATTATTATTATTATTATTATTATTATTATTATTATTATTATTATTTGTTGGGTGCAATAATTGTCCATGCTTGGTAGAGCGATCGAACCGTGGTGCTTGAGCTGCTGTGCGGTTTAAAATATTTGAGTTGCACCATTACCACCAGCTATAGCTTTTGGTAAAGCGGTAAGCACTCGGTCCTACATTATTACAACTCAACGGAGCGTATGTGTGGGTAAATGATTGTCACTATCACCTCCACTCAAAATTTTTCATGATGAAATAGTTGGGATAAAGTGTGGTTAGGATATTATATCGGTTTGCTTTCGGATGAGATCATTTGATTTGTGATCGGGTATAACTCGATTAATATTATGTTAATTTAACTAAATTAATAACGTGTTGTAAATTATTTGAGAAAAATAAATTTAAAGATTGAGATTGAAAATGATAGTAACCTTATTTCATTATTTGGTTGAATTAACGACAAATATTACAAAATACCTTAATATGATACTTTATTTTATTTTAATTTCATAAGTTATGATATTTAATTAATATCTCAATGTATATCTCAAACTTACACTTTTCTACAAGTTTCATTAAAATCGTGTCAGTAAATGTCATTTTTCTTATGATATTTTTCCAATAAAAATGAATACTACGTGCATGTATATTCTATATGTTTTTTTGCAAAAAAAAATATTATATTTTATTTGCACTTTAATTTGATTAGTTTGATTTATTTCAACTTTATTCAAAAGAGAAAAAGTAAGGATAAATTAAAAAGAATGAAAATTACTTTCTACTTTTGAACTAAATTTATGATATAATCCTTAAAAAAAATTTAATCAATATAATCTTTATAATAAATATGAATTATCATTTGTTGTATATTACAATTTTACATATAATATTTTTTAACTGAGTATTATATGTTATTTTATTTATATTTGTGTTTTACTATACATATTTATTTGAGTGATATTATGTTAAAATTTTATTTCACTGAAATTATTAATCACTAATATTAATTTAAATGATTGATTATGATATAAAATTAATTATCTATAATATGTATTCTTAAAAAACATAGAAATTAAATAAAATCCGCAATGAGTTAAAATTTAGCAAAAACAAAAGTGATAGTTAACTTAATAAAAAGTTTAATGGTTTTATTTTAACATTATTATGATAATTTAGTAACTTAAGAGAATTTTATTTGACGTTTGTCTATGTGTATTCCATTTAAGTACTTTTTAGTTTTGATTTTGGTATAATTTATTATTCTGTTAATTTTATTTTTAATTTTTTTCGTTTTGAATGATAGTTGGATGAAAAATATTTTTACTGATTTATCATTTAAGAGAGTTGTCATTATGTAGTGGATTGAAAAATGTCATATAAATAAGTGAATATATATGATTTATTGTCATGATGTATTTTTATGTATTGTGTTTTGATATATTTAGATCGATAAATAANACACACACACACACACACACTGAAGGAGAAATATACATGATATTTGTATTTTTTATAAGTAATAATGTATTTCATCTCAATCAGATAATGATTCTCACTTATCCACGTAACTCTAACCCAATCCAAGTATTGATGTAATCTGGGACACGTTACAAACCCAATCAACATAATCCAACAATATACACGTCCCGATAATAGGTATTTTCACTGAGTTTAAATTTCCCTTTGCAGGTACATCGAATCACTGATACACAAGAGTCTAAGACCAGTTGTTTCTCATTTTGGCTCTATAAGACACAGAATGGAATCGTTACTAGTTTATCAGTTGATTTGGATCACACCTCAACAACCCACGATGATCCCCATTCGTACGTCGCCATGCTAACGAGGAGATCGATTGTTTTTACTTGCAAACCAAACCTTGAAAAGTTCCAAAGGTTGAAAAAACAACAGCCAATATTATCATCAACCTTCTACTCTATTTGCTACCATATACTGCCCTTTTAATTAGCACATACACGTGAAATCAGAGACAATGGAATTTGCAACTAAAAAAGGCAACATCCAAGTGGATATGTTTGCACCCCTTCGCCTTTTCATCTGACTATAGTCTTACTTACGCATAATAAAAATAAAACCAAACTAGTGTGTGAGCTATATCTTGCTTTAAACTTGCAAACAAGTACTGAAAACAATTGGTCTCTTTTATACTAAATTTGCAGTCTATAGTGAGAACAGTAAAATTAAATTTCAGAAAACAACTTACTTCTATTTGTAACTATTTGATCTTAAATATCAGGGAAGTAGGACCAATCTGAATCGCCGGAAGTAAGCAACTGACCACCCCCGCTGGTGCATATGGATTCTGCACATGTATTAGTCCTACGTGGGGCCAACTTTTCCTTGCCTCTAGCAGAAACGGAGGGTTCATACTCAAGAACCACAGGAGGAGATAGATCACTACCATTCCCTATATTGGTTCCTTCATTTTTGCCAGATGCAATCCTCGAATAAGGTCCTTTTATATCACTGTTAGCTTGGAGGTCATTTTCTTTATCGTCCACGAGTTCAGCGCATGGGCTAGTTGTTAGCTGATGATCATAGATCTGATCACCGCCAATCTCTTCATCCGACGAAACACGGCAGCAATCAAATTCATCAACCTCGAGATCTCTGCTACCATGTATTACATCTCTCCATGATATCCTCATCCTGGATAGAGCCAAATTCTCTATTGTAGAGTCAGAAATCCAAGAAGAAACAAAATCAACATTTTCTTGGGAAATAACTTTTGGTATCGAATCATTTTTAGACTGAAGAAAATTTCTTTGATCAACCTCCACATTTGACCTTCCAACACACAACTCAGAGCCTGAACCCGAGTTTGGAGTCTGAATGACATTTCCACTGCTTAAAGAACTCATAAAAAATTCCGAATCATCCTCAATAACAGCTTTGCCGCAAGAAGAAGAAATTAGAGAAGCAGCCAACAAGGACTCATCCACTTCATTATTCCAAGGCCCCGAAAACTCCAGAAATTCAGCAGGAGAATGTGTAACGATCCCGGTTTTCTTATCATTCACCACGTTAACGATACTAACACTAACACTGCAGCTAATAACATCATCCCAAACTGAATCTGTTGCATTTCCACATAATGCAGAAGGTGAACATGACAAATCAAGTGCGGCTGAAGCATTATCATTTCGGATTGTAGATTGGTCTAAACTGTTTCTTGAATCATTTCCCTGATCGTCATGCCAAGTTACTGAACCCTCCGCAAGCGGAGGAATTAAAGAATCCTGTGGACCATTGGCCTCATTCCATTCACCCTGAAAGAGATTCAACTTTTCACAACCTCTAAGACTGCCTCTACGCCTGCACTTTCTCTTATCAGTGACACCCGATAGAAGGTGCCCGGCGCCGTAACAAACAGGTGGTTCTTTTGACTGGGAAACAATATTCTTGTGGTCGGAAGGACATTGGATGTCTGGAGAGACTGAGGCCTCAACAGGAGGTGTTTTCACAGTAGGAGCTTCAAGATGATCAACTGTTCGTGAAAATGAATCCTCGAGCAGCCCATTTGTTTTCTCATCAAATTCTACAAAATATAAAGCAGACCCATCAGCTAAAATGCTCATAAAAATTAGGTTTTTCCAGTGGTTTCATTGGTGTATTACCTGAGCAAGTCTCTTGCGAATTCTTCATTTTTGTCTGAAATTCTTTAGACTTTTTCTTCAAATTATGCCCAGAATTCACCTCAACAGCAGAAAGCTTTGATCTTTGGCCACTTTTGGAGACGGGTTTTGCACATTTTCTCCCAGATCCCAACTCAGTGAGACGAGGAGGCTGGTTTTTCTTGGATTTTTGCAAAATAGATTTTCTGGGCGGCGGCGCCTTTGATGCAACAGCTGAATCATTGGGTGTATTTCTCGCTGATTTGCCCGAAAAATCGGGCCTTTTGATTCTTGAAGAAGAGAGGTTTAAGCATTTCTTGGTATTAATCGGAATTGGTACATTGAGATCTTGGAGAGGACTTCTCCTCTCACTATTCCCCTTCTCCATTGTCTTCTGATGCAGAGCAATCCGTACAATGTACCGTTGATTTCAAAAACACTGATAATGTAGGTTTATACGGTTAATATTAAAGAAAAGTTCTTTATATATACACTTATGTAGTGTTTGGTTGGGCGGATTAGGTGTGATAGATTATTTTATCACACCTAATCCTGCGTTTGGTACGATTTTTATTTAACCAGTCCAATCCTTCCTATGAGTGATTAGGTGGTATTACGTGTGATAAAATAATACATCCTTCTTCCGTAGGATTATTAATCCCTCCTCTATTTCTAGTCTCTTTCCAATTTTACCCTTCTTCCTTCACCGCTATTGAACCACCTCGGCTGCTGGACCGCCGTCGCCGGACCGCCGCTGTTGCCGACGGACCTCCATCGCCGCCCTCGCCGGACCTCCGCCGTTGCCGGACCGCCGGACCTTCGTCGGAACGCCATCGCCGCTGCCGTACCGCCGACTTACCGCCGTCGCCGCCACGTCGGCTGCCGGATCCGTCGCCGGAGTGGAAGAAGAAGAAAAAAAGAGGAAGGGCAAGTTTGTCCTTTCATCAAAAATTTCAAAATTATCATACAGTTAAAAATCTTACCAAACATACTACCATATATTACATATCTACGACAATCATTTTATTTATCATTTACATACTAATCATTAGTTTATTTTATCCTGCAACCAAACGCAGCCTTAGCGTTTTTTGGCACTCAATTCGTGTTGGATAATTTTTGTGTAAAAAAATATTTATTATTTTATTATAATATAATATTTATATATTAGTGATTATATAAGATTTATTGAGATAGTTTAAATTTTTAGATAAATTAGAAATATATCGGATAGAAATAAAAAAAGATAGAAAGATATACAAAAATTACTAATAAACTCATATCAGCAACGTTAGTTAACAAATATTATGAAAGACTGTACAAAACTTTGGCATACATATCAACGTTAGTTAGAATAAAGTCCTCAAGTTTAATAATATAGTACATATATATATATACACACACATATATATATATATATATATATAATATTTTTAATGAAATTTATTATAAAAGCCAGACCTTGTCACACTTACAATTAAATTTCTTCAAGGTTAGAAGTTTTAGAAATTTAAATTACCGAACATTAACATGCAGAAATTTATGATATTCGTGAACTTTTATTTCATCGAAATGTTTAATTGGGAATTCAAATTTTGACATCAAAATATACATTAAATCCTGTAAAATCACATGATCCCCTGTCTTCAAGGCAAACACTCTATATTTCTGACACTAGAATGGACAACATGCATATTTATGTCATATATTTATCATTATAATGTTTTTGGTGTGATTGTATAAAATACAATCACTATAAATAATATTATTGAATATTTTCAAAGCCAATATCAAAAAACAAGACAGCATAATATTTTTGGTGTCATCGTAGTACATAAATCTGGACTAGGACAATCAAACCAAAATATCACTTTAAAAAAAAAAACTATCTCCGAAACTAATCATTTATAGAAAAAAAATTCATCTCAAGTTACTATAAATCTTCTTTCATTTTGTCAGGATTTCTAATTTCATGTACATGGATAATACTCCTATGTTGTTTTTGATGATGTAGGAACCAACCATTGCTACTCTTCGATGTACGCTGAGTAAATCTCGGATTAACGTAATAGCCTACAAATCATATTAACAAGATAAACCACACTTGACAAGTCATGTGTGACAAGCTCGTTTGAGAAGGTGTTGGTAGTAGAATCCAAACTGAAGTTGAGCTGCAAATTGAATCACTTCTCACAACTCCGGCCGGTGTACATAACACAATGGATGAAAACCATTCTCCAACCAATCTGACCGGTGGAGAAATGGTGATTCACACCACTCCAGCTAATGATTCAGCAGAAGCAATGCATGAGGATATTACTTCTGCAAATCTAATCGGTAAGGAAATTGTATTCATTCAGCCTCTACTCGTTATGACAACCAACTAAATACTCTTAATATAGTCAAAACCGACCACTCAACATCTCATGGGGACCAATTTATCTAAGCCTGATGAAGATCCTTTGCCACAACTAGGGTGAATCAAACCGAATTGTCATATACGGTCGATTAGTATTTTAAAAAAATAATCGCGGTTTTACATGTATAATTAGTCTTGCGGTTTTGAACTGTTTCAGACGGTTGTGGTCAGTTCACGGTTTTTTTTAATGAAAATTATTAGAACATATATTCTAATTTATTTGAAAACAACAAAAATATAGTGTTTTCAAATATAAAATATAGTTCAAATCATACAAAGATAAAACTAGATAAAATAATAATCAATATTCAAAACTAAGTTAATAATTTAACAACACAACAAAAATGACATTTACACTATTTTACCTTTTTTTTTACTTTCAAACTTCAGACAAAATATTGTGGTAAAAAAAATAAATACTCTAATAAAAGACTAATATGAAGAATAATTAAGAAGAAAATAAGTTTTCTTTCTAGATGTAATAATTTTGAAGATAATTGAAATATAATGAACGACGACTTCTTTGATTGAATATATTATTTATAAATTCTTATAATCATAAGCCAAATATTATGGAAAGCGGTTTAGACGGTACAGTTTGGTGCGGTTCTTGGCAAAAAAATTAACCGAACCGCTTACGTTGTACGGTTTTTGATTACTAAATAGCTTACTCTTGTGTGCATAAGGTACAGTCAATAATTTATGTTGGATTAAAACTTTAAAGGTGTTGTGTTTATTTGTCTCACGCCATATTATAAGATATATTTGAGACAAAATGTATCGTATATTTGTATGTGATTTCTATTAACATCTGTATGAGATAAACAAGAAATTTACCGGCATTGTTGTTATGTAAAAAAATCTCATTTTAGTGCATCAAAAAACATTTGAAGTCCATTTTTCTCTAAAGCTATACCATAAAATATGTGAATTTTGTTCTCCTTGTATTTAGAAACTTAATTCGTTTAAAACTGCTGTCATTATCAAATTTCTTGTGCCAATCAAGGAAATTAATTTTGATGTTTAATACTTACCGATTCAGGTTGGCGATGAAGATGACAAAGCTAAGACATCAACCTTGAAGTTAAAAGTGCAGATCATGCACCAAGTTCCTCAAGACGATATAAATTCATCGGCATTGATGTTCTGTTTGAAGAAGAGATGTGACATATTATAAACTAGATTCACGTGGCTTATCTAGGTAATTATTCTGTCTACCGGATTTGTAATCATGTTAGTTGGATAAATCGTATTAAACAAACCTAAAGTAAATATCGGGAAGGGAAACCAAATTCCTTATTATTTCGTCACATGTTCATCTACCAAGGTGTGGTACTTAATCATATTCTTTTAAAGAAAAAAAACCTTTACTAAATCATATTCTTACTCTTTATTAAAGTGGATGTTGATCATATGCAAAGGACATAATTTAGATTATTGAATACGTACAAAATATTTATATAACCCGAATATGGATTTCAGTTAGGAATGGGAATGCAGACAGATGAAAACAACCTCTGGTCGTCTATGAATCTGGCCCAGCACAGTACCAACAATTAAGACACCATCATTTATCATTTACAAGGCAAATTCTTCACCATACGACAGGGACCACATCACGTATATTATTAAACCCCACAAATCAACCATACTTTCTTTTCTTAAAAAAATAAATAAAAAAATCTTAATTCTCTTCTATTGTTCTTACATATGCTCAATTCATTTTATCTGATTCTTGATATTACATGGTCGTTGGATCACAAATTATGGTATATTTCTTTATTTCCCAACTGTCCATTTCACTGCCTTGGATTTAAACTCGTCTGGGATTATTAAATGACAACCAAAACAAAGCCACAGGTTGCACACATTAATTTACCAACTAAATTAATTGCTGATAAATTAGGAAATTTAAATAAATTAATCTACCAAAAAAAAGATGGTGATTTAATATCCAAACGGCCATTCATCAATTGTCACCAACAAGGTAGTTTTGCCCACCTCACCTTTTGTTTACCCTCGTTTTGTCTGCCAACAATTTTGGGACTTTGGCTTTATTTAGACGTTATGATCAAAATTTTGTTATCAGTAGATGGTTCGAAATTTCAGATTCGAAACTCAATTATAAAAAAGTCGACATATACACATTTTGAATGTTTCACTCATTGTGATTATCACGGGAACCCGTGAACAGTGAATGTATCTGATCTTTGTCTATTTTGGGATTCAAAGGTCAAATCTTTAATATATAGACTTGTTGAAATTTTGATGACCCAAACAGTTCATTTAGATACAGGCCGTTCCTGTCAAGAGGCCTGAGAGTAATCTGGCTCAAGCCGGACCCATAATTTTGAACTTTTTTTTATTATATGATATGTAAATTGATCTAATATAAATTTATTATTTTTTGATTTTTTTCCTTTACATATTACAAAAAATTGTTTTTTTGGACTCAATATACTTTTTTTTAAAATTTATTTTTCATGGGCTCTTGGAAAATTTATTAATCTTTGATCTCTCGATAGTTTTTTTCTATATAAATTTATTTTTTTTGAGATCAATTATAAACAATTTTTTTTAAAATTTTATTATTGATTACACTAGATTGGCACAATATAAAACTTATTCTCTTGCTCGTAAAGATTGTTTTGATGTTGATGATGATTTATTTTCGAAGTTGATATTCTTGAAGCGTTCATTAACAAGAGAAGTAAAATATACAATTGATGTAAGTATATAGATGTTTCCAAATGTTCATATTGCTTATAAATTCTTGTTAACTATCCCGATTATAATAATAAGTGCAAAACGGAGTTCACCAAAGTTAAGTTTATAAAAAAATTTCTCCAATCAACCACATTACAAGAAATATTGAATTGATTGACTATGTTATCAATATAAAAACAAATTGTTGAACAACATAATTATACAGACTGAATTAGTATTCATAGCTTTAAAACTGTAAAACATGATATTTTTATAATGATCATTTTGGATATATTTGATATTATTATTTAATTATAATAAAAATATTTTTAATTTTGTGTATTGTTTGATTTTTTATATTATCTTTAATATATTGATTTAATTCGTAAAAATTATTATGAAACTAAAAAAATATGAACACACATCATGATTTAAAATCATTTTTTTTAAAATTAGACTCTCTAAGTAAATACTCACGCTCCGACTGATTTACAAAGTTGATCATATTATAATTAATTGTTTTTTGGATTGTCTCGGCCTTTAAGATTACTATAAGCCCACAAATTGTTAATATGGACCTTACCTGATTCGGTTTCTTGATCACAAATAATTAATGATAATGATACTTAAGATAATAGAGAAAGAATAACCAAACATAAAATTTTTTTAATAATGATAGTCTTCTATTTGAGCAAAGTTAGTTGGATTAATGGTCCAAAAGCCATTGAGTGCAAGACTTGCCAACCTACTGCGTTCCATCATCATGAAATTAATATTTTAAATCTCAATCATCATTAGTCATCATCGTGATTGAGTAAAATATTCTTCAAATTTTATTCAAATCTATATTTATTTTATTCCAAAAATTATTTAAAATAAATTTTTTTTTGTTTTAAAAAAGGACTGAATGATTTCTCTGACAACACAGACAACACAGGCTTTTAGTATGCATTGTAATAATATAGGCGTACCTAACTAACAGTGATTGGCATTGCAAGTTTTCTTTAAAAAATATAATCTAATTTCCATAATTTACATTTAATTGATGTAAAAAGAGAAGAGAAGTTATGGAAAGACAAAAGGTTTAAGGTGGGTAGGGGAAAAGTAAATAAAGTTGCAATCTTTTGCAAGCAAGAATATGATTCAAAGTTGAACAGCAAAAACACGCACACTGGGACACACAGAGAGTTTGTTGAGGGTTGGCCAATTCTCAACCAAACAGGGCCTTAGAAAAAGGGGAGTTTTGTGAAAATTGCACACTTTGAAAGAGTCTGGCTAGTGGGCTAGAGAGAGAGAAAGAGAGAGAGTCTTGTGTCCATGCTTCCAGGTTTGTGTATGTATGTATAGGTGGAGAGAGAAAGGGTGAGGGAGGGTGGCGACATAGTTTTCTTGGTGCAGCTTTCTTGAGGCTCCTCCTGAAAGTTGCAGACATAGAGTTAAGGTAATTAATAAATTTTTTTTGGTGAGTTTTAGGCACATGATTTCTTGGGATTAGCAATTTTTTTTTCTCTGAGCAAAATTTTATTTTTTTTCCTACTTATTATGGGATTTTCAATTCTGGGTTTTTCTTCTTTCTTTTACTGAGTTTGTGAAAACTTTCAAGTGTTTGTACTTGCAGATCAGTGTGATTTTGGTGAATTCCGTCTCTAAGTGGGGGTGGCTGTGGGGTTCGAGTGCTTGAAATTTTTGTACATTTGTTTTTTTTATTTTATTTATCTCAGGTTTTAAGTATCACCGAGGTTATTCTTTGATCTTTGAAAGTTCCATCTTTTTTTTTTATTTTTGTTTTCTTGGTGCTTGTGTCATAAGCTCAATCCAGAAGATTAACTATTGTTTGTAAATTATAAATTTTTCCATCTACTTTTTTAGGAGAATTTGTCAGTGCACAGTTCTGTGAGAATATATGGAAGTTTTGAGCCTATTTTTTTTTAGAAAATTATACCTGATACATACGAAATTTTGGTACGTAATTTTTTAAGTTTTTGCCACTTTTTCCTTTTTTTATTTATTTGAAAATCACGGATCTCGGGTCACTTAGCACGGATTTAGCAGGAAATATAATCCCCTCCTGTCACCCTTTTCAGTTCTTGAAGTTTTCATTTCAAATCTAATGAAATTTTAGTTCCTAGTTACCCGACATAATGAAAAAAGAGGTTGGTAAGTTTTGAAAGTCCTTTATTAAACTATACATGGTCGGCAGAGGATGAAATACCGACAATGCAAATATGCCGTACACATAAAATATTTGAATTTGAATACATGGAATTTGGCTAAACATTTTGGCCGGCCGTTCTGTTTTTCTTCAGGAGGAAAGAGTAATGCTGAGAGCATGGGAAAGAAGGGAAGCTGGTTTTCAGCCATCAAAAGGGTTTTCTCACATAATTCAAAGGAGAAGCTAACTGATGTAAGAAATTCTAACAACTTCAATGATTGTTGAGGTTGGATCCTATCAGGATGCAACAATCGCGGCCCCTCGAATAAAATAATTTTAGAATTTTACGTGTAAAATATTTGCTTCGTCCCTCTTAAAACCACCATCTCGCCCCCTCTCGACACAAATACTGAGTTCGCCCCTGAATTGATTGTGACTGTTTTATAACGAAAAGATCATGATCGAGTCCTTGTGATTCTTGGCCGTTAAGCGTGCGAATTTAGTTATAAATGCAAAAGACAGAAAATAATTAACCATAACTAGCTTGTATCCTTCCATTTATGTAGAGGTTGCCACTCGGTCACAAATTTATGGGTTGTCAAGCAAAATTTTCCAATTTAACTTGACATTTTATTTTTGTACCCCCTCCAACATTATGGTAATGATCAATAAGAAATTTGAAAGTCTATTCTCGGGGTCCTGACTCCAGTCTGCTGTTAGTAATTCTTACTGAGCTGTAGAAAAAATGAAGTGTTTAATCATGTTAAGCTTTCATATTATACGGTCTAATTAGGACATCCCTTGCGAATATTGTATTTATGGGCACAGCTTCTGATAATTTTTTGTTTATCCCTACTCCATGGATAGTAACACTGGTACTCTGCCACCCTGGTTCTGTTTAGCCCTCAACTTATTTATCTCCTTGGAAGTCTGATAGCTGTTTGTTTCATTCTTTCTCGTAGTCAAATTTACGCCGATCTCCCCATCCCATTAGAAATTTCATGTAATTTATATTATTCAATCTCATGCAATAATTTAATTTTCTAAACGAAGTTAAGTTTCAAAATCTTATCATACTCCACCTTCAAATTAAAATTAGTCTAGTTGTACTATACTCCATAGTGGCTTTTTGTTTGGGATTTCAGCTGCCTTTGGCCAACCAGTTCCTGCCTTAGTGTTTGGTTCAATAATATCATAATCGATATAATTAGAAACTTTTACCACCCTCAGTTATGGAGCTTGTACATTTGTCCAGGGATTAGATAAGAAAAGCACCAAGGAAAAAAAGAAAGGCAAAGGCATTCTAAGGCATGGTGAGACTAAATCATTCATCCCTCTGTTCAGAAAGCCGAGTAGTATTGAAAAAATATTAGGGGAAGCGGATCAGTTGTTCATTAGGCATCCTACATCTTCTGAACAGCCAAAGCCTCCACCCATTGTACTTGGAAGGACAAATTCACCTAGGATCCTTTCTCCTCGAACTACTTCTCATCGAGCCTTGTCCCCTAAGGCTAGCCCTCCACGAGTTTTTTCTCCAAGGGTCTCGTCTCCAAAGGTTCAATCGCCAAGGGCTGTTTCTCCCAAGGTCGCACCAACAAGAGCTGTTACTTTGAGGGCTACTTCTTCAAAGGCTCCTCCTCCCAAGGTAACTCAAAGCCGGAAAGAAATTAGCCATGTGCGGAGGCCGGAACCAACTTCAAGAGACAAACATCTTTCAGCCATTAAGATTCAGGCAGCATATAGAGGATACCTGGTAATCTTATAACTCAATACCTGTGTAGAGTGTTTTAAAAAACATTTGTGTGATCCAACTGTTACTCATCTGTATTCAGGATTTTTTGTAAGTAGTCATATGGAGCATTATATTTAAAGTATTTTGACTTTGACAAACCTGTGTTTGTTGTGGACATTGATCCAAGAATAGACAATGGGATCATGTTCATTAAACTTTATATGCGACTAAAATTTACTTCGGTTGCACTTAATTGTTTATAGAGTTGAGACTGCATTATTGTATTTGTTGTATTCACGATACTCACACCTTTTATATATTGATTCTTAAGCATATTTTGTGGTTGATGTATTGTGATATTTTTAAATTTTAAAGGCAAGGAGGAGTTTTAGAGCTTTGAAAGGTTTAGTGAGGCTTCAGGGGGTGGTGAGAGGCCAGAATGTGAAGAGACAGACGATGAATGCTATGAAACAAATGCAACTTTTGGTTAGGGTTCAAACACAAATTCATTCACGAAGGATCCAAATGTTGGAAAACCAGGCACTCCAGCTCCAAGCTTATAGGAACGATAAGGAAGCGGAAAGTACCCTAAGCAAATGGACCTTGAACCAAGAAGTAAGTTTTGTTGTACAATATGTTCGTTCAGCCAGTATCTTCTCAAATTCTTGAAACACTTGCCATCATCTGCTCTAATTGACTGTAGCATCAATGTTTCTATAATCTGAAAGATGATATTTGTGTTATTTTAGTTTGAGAGTGGCCATAATGAAGATTGGAATGATAGTGTGTTAACTAAAAAGGAAGTCGAAGCAAGGTCACGGAGAAAAGTGGAGGCGGTCATGAAAAGAGAGAGGGCCATGGCCTATGCATATGCTCACCAGGTATGGTCAAACTTCTTTACCTGGCCCTATTTACAGTTATCTGTCCTGAGCCAGTTTTCTGGCATACTTGGACCTTGGTATCTTTCATGAGTGTGAGCGCGCTGCGTGAATGTTGAAAAGAAACATTTCCTTTTTCTTTTTTCCCCTCTTTTTGGTGTGGCTGGGAAGAATATATCCCATTAGCGCATTGTTGTGGCACAAAAAAAGGGCATGGAAGAAAAGGTTGCTCAAATAACTCGGAGAGGGTAAATATATTTAACAGTGTAGGTTTGGCTGCATGTAGTTAGTCGGTCTAATTTATGCTAAAACATGCTTTTAATTCTCCTCGTGATATTTGAGATTGATTCTCTATGGCTCTTCAGACATGAATCTTCTTCAAAATACACAACCTAGCTTGATAAAACGTTGCTACGGGCATAGATTCACTATATTAAAACGGATAGGTGTGCTGCATATACCATAGAATAGTTTCATACAGCCAGACCACGTGTTATAAACTGGCCACTCCATGTTTTATGAATACGTTGAAACGAAATTGCAACTATATTTTCTCATTTTACCATTCATCATAAAATCTCCTTATTTACAGTTGTGGAAAGCTAATCCAAAATCGGTTCAAAGTCATCTGGACATCCGATCAAACGGATATCCCTGGTGGTGGAACTGGTTAGATCGGCAGCTCCCCGAATCGAGCAATTCTCAGAACCAAGCAACTCCGAGAAACTTTTCTTTTACCCCACCATGGCCTATTTCTGATTACAGAGCGAGCCCTCAACTTCTTGCTGGAAACTATCAAGAAAATCTCACACCAAGGTCATCAAGATCTGCAATCCCCCCTAGAGGGAAACAGTTTCAGACACCAGGTCGAACAACTCCACAGGCATCGGGTATCAAGTACTCTAAACCACGATTAAGCGCAGCTAATTCTGCTCTTGACATCCCGTTAAAAGACGACGATAGCTTGATCAGTTGCCCTCCTTTTTCTGTTCCGAATTACATGACACCTACAGTATCGGCAAAGGCAAAAGTGAGAGCAAATAGCAATCCCAAGGATAGATCAATTCCTGGGACTCCAGGCAACGACTTCAAGAGACGGTTTTCTTTTCCTTTGACACCGAACATTGGCTCTTTCAAGTGGAATAAAGGGCTTAACAACGATGCTTCTTCTCAAAGGGGCGCGGAAAAACACCAGTCTTCGCATTTGTTAGGAGACGCCGTAAGCGTTGATTCAACTGTTTCTATGCCAGCTACAGTTGGACGAAAGCCCTTTAACAGATTTGTGTGATCTTGATTTCTTCTGTATCCTGATTGTTCTTTAACCTTTGTTTTGAGTTTTCTGAGATTCTTTATACTTTTCACACTTTGTTGGATGTAAGAATGATTTATATGTTGGTTGCAGCTTTACTAATGTAAAATAATGAGAGGAAAAAACTGAAGGAGTTTATTGGTTTGATTAATGTAGATGATTCATATGATTGAAATTCTTACCAGAGTTTCAGCTTGTGCTGTGCTGGCTGCAATTTGAGTACGTTAAGAATGTCCATCTCACATCAGTCACATGCATGCTTTGTATGTGTGTAAAAATATCATATTCTAAGAATTATTTTAATAGTTCATTTAATATTAGTAGTATTAATTTATTATTATAATAACGAAAATATTTATAATACAGTAGTAATATTAATAATCATGTCCTTTTGTTAATTAATATTTATTGTTGTTAAAAAACAATATTAGTAGTAATAATATAGTAATATTAATAATCATATCTTTTTGTTAATTAGTATTTATTGTTAAAAAAATAATATTAATAGTAATAATAATTATATTAATTATAATTGAATTTATATTAAAATAATAATATTTTAATAATTATTATTGAGGCATCCAATTTTTTAAAAAATCAGCTTTCAAATAATTTATTTTGATATATCAGCTCCTTTTTTTTCAAAAAAAATTATAAAACAAATTTTCAGAGTTTATAATATCTTAAACAACTTATAAGCTGTTTGAAAGAGCTTATAAACTCTACCAAACACCATCGTATTGCTTAATATAAGAGGAGGTTGTTGATGAACACGATAATAATATACCGCGAATAACATGGTATGTTTATATACGAAGATGATATCAAGATGTGTATGCGTCTCAAAAATCTAAAATTAAGACAATACGTGTATCTTTTGTCCAAAATTAAAATTATTGTTGGCATTTGATTTACCCATTTCGAAATGTTCAACTCACAATATATTTCATGTACTAATATCATTGGATCATGTAGACTCTCTCGAATTCAATGATTTCACTATCAAAGTTATAATATACATTTTGAAATTTAAATATTTTTATGAGAAAAATTAGAAAAAAAATTTATTAACCTTTAAGAGCATCCAAATTAGATACCCTAAAATAATATTTTCTCATAAAGTTTACTTTTTTTTGGAAAAAAAAAAAACATCTGCGTCTGCTACCCAATTCATTCTCCCTCTAAATTTAGGAAATGAAATTCATTATCTGAAACAGTAAAATATTTTTTCTCGAGAAATTGGACTGAGAATCTGACGTGGATGTTGTCAGAATAAAGTTTTAAACTCCAAGAAGGCTATGGAATTTACATAAATACCCATGGATCGATAATTCATGCAAGTGCCAAGTGGAATGATTATTCATGAATTTGGTGCCATTTATTAAAACTAGATGTTGTGTGTTGGCAATTACTGCCATCTTTTGGGTTAGCGTGGAACTCAAACTACCTAATAATAAAATACTCTCACAAAATAAATAAATATATATATATATACACACACACGTTTAAGAATTTACAATATTGCCCAGCCCCCACTTCGATTCCCCATCTCTCGTTTTCACCACCACCCCTAATTTCCTAATATAATAATAGTTAATTTTAAAGAATATTCTAGGCATGCAAAATACTTGTGCTAAATTTGAACGACGGAACCAAAGGAACTCTTTGGACAATTTTGGGGGGCAAGAAGAGTAAAAATAATGATTAAAAATATAAGATTTCTTTATTCTTTTTGTTGATTAATTTAATCAAAGAAAGTTTAAGACGTCTCCAGTTTGTCATATATAAAATAATATATGACATAATCTTACATAAAATACATTAATTCTTCATCATATCTGCTAATAATTTTAATATATTTGTATATTATATGATTTTGTTGTCAGAATTAAGTTTTAATTTAAAATAAATTGTGAAAGATAATGGACGGAAAGGGTAAAGATGTCCGAAAACTAGGTGCGTGGATTTTGTCACATTCGAAGATCACGTGAGAATTCTCCTAATGAATTTCTAAAGGCATCCCCGTATGTCTCTCTTCCCTCGGTTGAGCTTTCGTGTCCTGTCCCACCTCTTCCCTTCTCTCTCACTCTGTCTCGCATTCTCCGATTCTCTCTTTTCTGTGGAGGAAATAGAAAGCTACCCAAAAATCCTCGAAAATGGCTTTGAAGCTGAATGCCATCAAGTGCCACCCTCAAAGTTACCCTTATTCCGCCCTTCCGCCGATTGCCAGCTTCAGATCTCCCAAGTTTTTCATGGCTTCCACTCTTAGCTCTGGTTCAAAGTATTAAGCTTGTCCCTTTTTCTGGTTTTTTAGTATTTCTTCCTTTCTTTCTGTGAATGCGTTTTACTCCTGGCACGTTTTTTGGGGTTTCTTTTTCCTTAAAAGATTGGATTTTTAGCTGAAGTTTAATGGTTTTCTTCCGGTTTTTGATCTGGGTATTTTTGGGTTTGGGTTTATCGTGTGATTTTACAAATTTTTTGCTAATGTGTTTTGATGAAATGATGCATGGGATTCAATCAAAATCGTGCTACTCAGGTGGCCATTCTTGGATTCTCTGAGAGCTTGTTTATGATTCTTGTTTCTGCTTTATAACAAGTCATTAATGGCTCACAAATTTGTAATAGTTTGTGCATGGGTTATTGGAACGTGGTAAACTTTCTCCGAAAACCTTTCTTTTTTGTGGAGTTTGGCTTCCCCTGCAAAAGATTTGAATTCAATATGCATTTAAAAGATTTCCTCAAGTCGGTATCTTCTTTATAGTTTTGTTGTGTGTGTTTTATTCATTTATCTTTGTGTGGTTTTTTGTTTTAGTTTCTAGAAATGTGGAGTTTGAATCTTCCCCATTTTTGGGTCTCAGTTTTCCTTCCTTTGATTGTGTGTGATGGGTAGATTTTTTCCACAAATTTTCTTATGTGTTTAATTGTTTTATAATGTAAATGTGGATTATAGTTGTGCTTCTTATTAGCCTTTAAATTTTAAATATTTTGAATTTCTTTTGTGCATGCAAACATGTCATGGTCATGAAGGCAAATGTTGGTTTAATATTACTTAACTTCTTGTGTCTGGTATTCCAACTTCCCTACCATCGATTGGATTCAGACATTATTTGAATATCAGGCCAGTGATAGCAGAGTCAGAAAATTGGGGCGAAACCAAACATCAACAGGGCTACTTGTCTGGATGTTGTTGAGTTGGATTTATTTCTAATACTTATATTATAATTTGAACCTTCGTGTCAATGATTATGAAAAGAGTTTGATGTCACCAAGATTGGAATGATTTAAAATTAAAACTATATCTATGTTTCTCAAAAAACAAAAATTTATAAATATGTTGCTCAAATATGAATTCTTTAATCCAAACACAACCGCAACCGAGAAGATTTTTAGATTTATTTGGTTTGTCTGACCTGTGTGAGAGTCGTGCACCTGTAGGTTATGTTTTATTACTTACATGATTAATCAACATTTATCGGTATCTTATTTTTTTGATTTGTAGTTTTAGTACATATACAGTCCGATATTCGAACTTTGACTGTGTGTTTGTTGTAGACCATAGTTGTTAACAGCGCAGAAGAATTGTGTTAAGGCACAAGGCACAGTGAGGCATTGTCTCTTCCTAGATATATGTCAATTTGTGCATATTTTGCATAAAGTACGCTTTTTGATGAACTTTAAAGGCTCAAGGTGCGTTTTAATTGCTCATCAAGTAAAAGGACAGTATATTTTAAGCGAAGTGTAATGTAAGCCTGCGCCTGGAGCATCAGTGCCCTTTGTTTTTTTAATAACTATGGCTTGGACAGTTTATCAGCAGCTCTGTTTTAGCAAACAAAATGTTAATTCGCTTTGAATGTTTTTCCTTGTAAGCATTTGTTTTCCTTATATGACATGCAATACACCTCAAAACTTGGTAAGCCAGAGAAATCATCAACCAAGACATTATAACAAAGTAGGTAAAGTATATTGCATTGTCTGGTGGCTCATCATCAAAAGGTGAATATGTTTTCGTAAATCATCAACCAAGAATTTGGTAAATTCGAATTTACTTAATCTGATTTGGCAGAACTTTTGAAATCATGAATAGATTGATATGCAGATTCTAATTTTGATCGGATTGTCCTTATGAGACAGAAGAGAAAATTCTGTGTGTGTGAACATTCTTAAAAGAGTTTTCTTTATGCATGTTTGATTTTTCCGCAGGGAGATTACGGTCAAAAAGCCTTTCAATCCGCCACGTGAGGTTCATGTTCAAGTTACACACTCGATGCCACCTCAAAAGATTGAGCTTTTCAAATCCATGGAAGATTGGGCTGAGAATAACATACTGGTTCACCTTAAGCCAGTAGAGAAGTGTTGGCAACCTCAGGATTTCTTGCCCGATCCTGTTTCTGATGGATTTCATGATCAGGTCAAGGAATTAAGGGAAAGAGCAAAAGAACTTCCAGATGATTATTTTGTTGTTCTGATTGGAGACATGATCACGGAAGAAGCACTTCCAACGTACCAAACAATGCTTAATACCTTAGATGGTGTACGGGATGAAACAGGTGCGAGCCCAACTCCCTGGGCAATTTGGACGAGGGCGTGGACTGCTGAGGAAAATAGGCATGGAGACCTTCTAAATAAATATCTCTACCTATGTGGACGTGTAGACATGAGACAGATTGAGAAGACTATACAGTATCTGATCGGGTCAGGAATGGTGAGTCTTCGCCAATAGTCCCTCAATTATTTGGATTCATATTGGCCATGGATACTGTAGTTATTTTCTGACTGCGAATTTTATCTTTTACTGCGTTTTTCTTGTAGCTATTAACATAATGTATGCTTTCACGTGTTTCCCAACTTTCTCAGGACCCAAGGACAGAGAACAATCCATACCTTGGATTTATCTATACATCCTTTCAAGAAAGGGCTACTTTTATCTCCCATGGAAACACTGCCCGACTTGCGAGGGAGCACGGGGACATAAAACTGGCTCAAATATGCGGTACCATTGCTGCAGATGAGAAGCGCCATGAGACTGCATACACCAAGATAACCGAGAAGCTATTTGAGATCGATCCAGATGGAACGGTGATGGCCTTTGCCGACATGATGAGGAAGAAGATATCTATGCCAGCCCACTTGATGTATGATGGCCGTGATGATAACCTTTTCGAACACTTTTCTGCCGTTGCTCAGAGACTCGGTGTCTACACAGCTAAAGACTACGCAGACATCCTGGAACACTTGGTCAACAGATGGAAAGTGGCAAGTATAACCGGACTTTCCGCAGAAGGGAAGAAAGCACAGGATTATGTATGTGGGTTGCCTCCAAGAATCCGAAGGCTAGAGGAACGAGCTCAAGGAAGGGCCAAACAAGCATCGAAAATCCCATTTAGCTGGATATATGATCGAGAGGTACTGCTCTGAGCTCGACTTCCTCATCTGGTTTGTGACTATTATTTGGAAAAATGAATTTTCAGTTTTGTTTCGTCTCGAGTTCCGATGTAACACCTTTGTGTGAAGGCTTATGTTTTGGGAGTGATTGTAGATGCCAGTTTGTTGAATTCTATTACCTCTATAGGAGCAGTTGTGGTAACAGTTCGATTCGGTTCATATCTTGTTTTTTCATTTCAGCGATAAACAGCCGAACTCGAATATTTTCCTCTTTTGCATTATAACTTACTAGTTTTTCACCCGTGCGATGCACGGACTGTTGGGTGCAATAATTGTCCCTGCTTGGTAGAGCGATCGAAGCGTGGTGGTTGAGCTGCTGTGCGGTTTAAAAGATTTGAGTTGCATCATTACAACCAGCTATAGCTCTTGGTAAGCGGCAAGCACTCGATCCTACACGGACAATTATTTTATTTAATTCATTATTAAAATTAGTATGTATGATAATTTGTTTATTTTTTCTATGTGACTTTCATAATATAGATCTTAACAATGAAACACTGAATAAAAGAGCCATTTTTGTATTTCGGCTGAAAATTATTATCACGCTTGTATTAGACAATGAATGATATAATGTGATTGTCAATTATATTGTACTCACATACAAATTTATGTACTATGTAGAAAACAATAACTATAAATAAATAAAATGATAAACATAATACAAACTTTTAATGTGGTTTTAATTTCAATAAATAATTTAAATTAAAATACAAATAAACTAAATGGATTATAGATCATATAATTAGAAAACAAAAACAAAAACTAATTACAAATTTTGAAAAACTCCCTTAAATATAACATTAGTCGTTGAATTTTTTGGGTTGCTATCACTATCGCATATCAAAATTTTTAGATCCTTAGGATTCGTAACTCTAGATACAGCAACATACACTTGACCATGACTAAAA
>NC_133316.1:20768952-20792992 GCF_012295235.1 Primulina huaijiensis
AGTTCATCTAAAATATAGATGAATTTTTTTTAATTATAATAACCTTACATCTATATATACGTGTCATTACTTTTAAATTAATAAAATGATTTCAACGGAGCACAATTTTTGAAACATTTTTCAAATTTTCAGAATTCATATTTAAATTTTGAATAACAATTTGAATTTGGTTTATAATTTCCAGAATGGAATTTAATTTCTGGATTTGAAATTTGAAATGTAATTTAATTTGGTTTGTAATTCCAAGAAGAGATTCAATTTTCAAGAAGTCATCCACACAAACATTAATATGCAGTTTTAATAATAAATTAAATATATTTAGACATTTATTATAATATATATGTTACCACATTTTTCGATCATTTCCTTTTTTAGAATGTATATTTGGGCGGGAAATTACTAAATATAGCAGACAACTCTGCTTTTATATATATATATATAGATAAGCAAGATCTGCATGTAGCCAGTATCAAATCATAATTATTCATAAATGCATGTCCATTTTCTTTTACGATTAACGATATTTTTAAGTTATAATTGCATTAATTATTGAGCCTCAATGCTAAAGATGCTACATTAATCACTAACCACACTAAAGTACCAAATAAAGATATGTCCTACTGTATATATTATCGACTAAAAATCACATAATCAATTCTAAATTTCAAACCACCAAAATAAAAAAAAAATCGAAATCTATAATTTTTAAAAATTTGAGTTTGATTAAAAATTTTTTTTATAGCTTTAGTAAAATTAGAATATTTAAAAATTATCATAGTCATCCAAAAAAAATGCGATTTGAATGTGAAAGATAGAAATGTGTTTTGAATGAAGGGTACAAGGATAGATTATTTTAGAAGTCCATCCAAATAATCTTTTAAGTTGAAGTTAAAACAATTTTTTGATATTTTACAATTATAATTTATGTTTTAATATTTGTACTTTAATTAATTTTATAGAGTCATTAAAAATCAATTTAAAATTTGAATACTTATGACACTCTTTAAAAATTTGTTTTTAATGCCACAAAATTTATGTAAAGTTTATTTATAAAACTCTATATTAATACCTCAGATTTTTAAACTACACAAATTATTAAAATATGTGAAAAATTAATTTTTTTTATGAGGTGAATTTTGTTTAAAAAAATTTTAAAGAGTGAATTGACTTGTGAATTTTTTTATTTTAATTCTACCGATGGCAGATTACCTCCTTCTCCCTCCTGTTACTCTTAAGCGATGGTCTGAAATTTGTTTCCTCGGTAGAGGTGCGTTTGGAAGAAGGTAATTGGGTTTGAAAACAGATTCGATGTTCTGATTTCAAATTACGATGGATTTAAGTCTTTAATCTCCATCCAATCACATCCTTAACTTTAAAAAACCCTATCTTGCGAAGTAAACACCACACCAGGAATCTGGACAAAAAAAAGAAGATAAAACTTTGATGAAAAAAACATGTAGCGATTTGTTCGAGGCCATAATCAAAAGAGATCTGAAAGGCACGGAGAATCGCGGAATCTCGCCAACCTTCAATGCAAGTGATTCATCATTGATTCATAGAATCGACGCCCTTGCTCTGCAAATTGGCTCGCAAATTTTGCGAATCCAAACACTTCTAATTTTCAATAAATTAAAAAAAACCGAACAGAGATTTGCTGAAAAAAACAGAGAAAATTCGACAAAATGCAAAATTACGGAGTCCTGGATGAACAAAAAACTTGCTGGTGGTGATATTTATAGCGAGGCGAGGACCGGAGACTAAAACCCTAGCCTTCAAAAAAATAAATGGGCCAGGCCCAATACCATATTTAAAACCCAATCCCTTATAGTTTAATTTATTTAAAGCCTCAAGAAATAAAATACATAATAAAAAAGTTCTGAAAAATGTAGGCTCGAACATGCGTTTGCATGATTATAAGTTCATTCCATATCCGATTAGGTCGGAATAAGATTACATACATTCTCAAGAGGTCGGTCGAGTGTATCTAAATATGTATTTGTTTGCCATCGATCAGGTTGTATTTTCAATTTTATATAATATTTTCAATTTAATTTTGTCGTGACACCATTTATATAATATTTTCAAATTTAATTTATTTGTATTTAAAATAATATCCGTTATTAATCACATGAATATTTTAATAATACACAATCTTTTGTAAATACCCCTAAGCAAGCAATTCTCCGCCTTAAACCCCGAGAAAAGAAAAAGGAGCAAAATCCCTAAAACCCCAATCCTACCTCTCCCAGGCATGGATTACATAGCCGCAGCTGAAGAGAGATTGGTCAACGAAAGATTGAGGCAGAAGCTCAATGAAGTTAACATCGCTGCGCATTCACATCTCTCCGGTGTACAGGATCACATCGAATTCACCCTCCAGGTTTTTCTAGCGGGCCGTGACTTTATTTTTATTTTTCCCTTTTGGTGTCAAGATGTGGTTCTGTGGATTTTATCTGAAAATTGGTTTCAAAAGGCATGATTTTTAATCTAGTGCGGACGGTTTTGGGAAAATAGCTGAAATTGGATGTAAAGGGTTATGTGATGTTATAGTATGAATTTTGAATTTCTTCGAAAATTTTAAATTTTCAAACATACCATATGTGCTTGATTGTTTTGGGTTTGCAGCAAGCCTACTTTAAGTGTGCACACGAGTGTTTCGACAGGAGGAAGAATAAAGAAGAAATCGGTAACTGTGTAGAGCATTGCAGTGCTCCTGTTATCAACGCACAGAATCTTGTTGAAAATGAGATGGCCAACTTTCAAGTAATTATTTCATTCTCTTTTGATTTGTTCCATGGTAAATGAAATAGAATCAAGGATGTTTGTTTTTCGATTTCGGGTTTTATTCTTCAATATGGAAATAGGGCCTCCATTTTTCTGAGGGAGAGATTTTTCTCTTTGTTCATCTTTAATCGGGTCCAATTTGTATTTCTCTTTGCTGGACATGAAGCATAGGTTTCTTATTTTGTTGTTGCAATTTTTGGTTATGAATTTCAAAGCACTGGTTCTGTCGACTGGCTTTCATGTGTATCAGAATCTTCATGATTTATGAACATGGACGTGAATGGTGCTTGCATGTTATGAATTTACCTGAACAGTTTGTCTATGTTTCTTTGGGTGTTACCTTATGTTGCTTGCAGATCAGATATTGGGCCAACATGATGAATTTTTAAGATATACTCTGACAGTCATTCTTATTTCATTATCTTTGTGTGAATTATATTTTTACAAAACCGGAACTTGATTTAGGTGACCTGGAATAATTTTTCATTGCTTATGCAGTTCCGAGAATGATTTCCTTTTCATGTGGTGATTGTAATAAGGTTCAATGGAGTCACTATGTTGTTTGATAGGAGGAAAAATGATTTTTCTAAGGCATATATTTTTTTCATGTTTGGATTAGTTTTGGGTCGAATTGTTTTCTGAATCAAGGAATTGTAAACATGCCAAGAGCTTATGAATGGTTTGGATATTAACTTTTGTTTACCTTGTATTGAAGTGTTAGTGCTATGTTTATTTCTCGGTAGTAACTGATATGCATTAATATATGTTATGTAGCGAACTGTGCAAAACATTTGATGATTATAATGAGAATAATAGCACTTTTATTTTTCTAACAGTAGCAAGGTTGATTTGTTATTTACTCAATCATCTTTTTCAACTGTATTCGCAGGAACGGTTAAGCAGGTCTCTAAGGGTTTGCCAAGACAAATTTGACACAGCTAAGGTTCAGGGTGACGGCAATAATGCGATGAAAAATTTGGAGTCATGTGTTGACATGTCTGTTGAAGACGGCATCAACATGATGCCTCACCTTGCTGGCAAATTGAAGGCACATCTCTCAATCAAAGATTAGATATTATGTTGCAGTGTGATGCTATAGAGCAGTCATTTGGCACCATTTCATTAGTCGAATTTTTAGTTGGAGAGACAATCCTGAAATCTGAAATTAGTTGAGGCAAAAATTAATTTNCATGACTGAGTTCTGTAATAAGTGTTTTATCCATTTTGTTGTACTAATTCTTCTTAAGTTTGCTTACCGATACTTCAAGGCTTTTGATGGTGTTTCAGGATGGATACTTTTTATGGACAATAGTTAAAACATATGAAATGTTAAACCTAGGTAATATCATGATTATTTGCATTAACATTCCCTATATTCTATGTATTTGATATTTACCTCACTTACCAACTGTAGAAATTATTACACGCCAAAAGAGGTGAATGTCGAACACATGAAGTCATGTGGGGAGCTGAATGCAAATTACCCGATAATATTACAAGCATAAATAAATTGAAGTTCAATCAATCGAGCTTTGTCAAAGGAAATTGAAGATTTACTACATGAATCTGCGTGTAGTATATTTTGAGAGACATGTAGTTCGGAATTATTCAAAAAAATTCCTATGTGAATTGATTAATGTTGGTGATATTACGATGAGTCGAGCAGAGCAATATTCGAGCTCGGCTCATTTTATATGTGTAGGCTCGAGCTCGATTTGAGTTTTTACCTTTAGGCTCGAGCTCTGCTCATTTGAAAATTATTAAGCTCGCGAATAGTTCGAGTTCAGTTCGTTAATAGCTCTTCTATAATGTTTAACGAGTCTGACTCAAGTTCGGCTCGTTAAAGTGTCCATTTTCGAGTTTTTTTTCGAGCTCGTCAAGCATTTTTAGCTAAAAAACCAACTAAGATATGATAATTGAGGAATGCTTATCATTATATAACATTTCAATCTGTTGTATTTCACTGAAATTTTGATGTGAGACAAAAGAGTGCATGTTGCATTCCAATGTTACACTCATTACCCAACAAACTTGTCGAATTCAAGCCATATAAAAGAGCAAAGTTCGAGCTCATGAATAGGCTCGCGAGCTTACGAGTCGAATATCTTTAAGCTCAAGTTCGGCTCGGTAAACTTAAGGAACGATTTCGAACGAGTTTTTTATCGAACTGAACTCTAAGTAGCTTACGAGCGGCTTGATTCGTTTACATCCCTAGTGATATACAATAAAGCATTTCTAAATTAATACTCGATAAAATTATAACTTCTCTAAATAATATTTTGACTCAGTCCAGACTTAGGCCAATATGTTAAATTAATAATTTCAATAAATTATAAAATAATAATTTTCCAGAATACCATGATATAAATATATTAATTGATAATTCTCTATAATTACAAATATAACTAGAACAATATAAAAATTTCTATTTGTGGCGAAACGTTTGTCGTTTTACTGAAAGTTATAAATAATAGTAATAATATAGTTTTAATATTTTAAATCGTACGCAGCCCAAACGTCACGGTTGGATCGCTCTGCTAATAGATAATTAATGCACCCAATATTAATGTAATTTTGTTTTCTTTAAATTTAAATTTAGTTGGATTCCATCTCTAACTTTTTTTATTGAACTTTTAGATGCAAGCGACCTCTATTTATGCTATACGGTGAATTTTATTTGGTTTTCCAATACAATGAATATTTTTTAATTATTAAAAATATGAATATAATTTACTTGTTTTTATAAATATACATGCACAAAATTTTTTATTTTTTTAGATTAATTTAAGAAATATGATATGAACATTAATGAAATACAATGATTTTTATGTAATTAAATAATGTTTGTCGAATAAAAAAATAATCTTTAAAATAATAATATATTAGTTTATCGATTAATTAATAGCTATTTAATTAAATTATTTTTTAGAAAAAAAAGTATTTGGAAACTTTTTATTTAAGGTTAATATATGAAATTGATTAAAATTTCAGGTAAATAATAAAGAAATGCGCCGCTCCAAAGCTCAATATGTTACTAAAATGACTGATCTAAGATTGAAGTATTGCAAAATACTCGCCATAGAGTACTTTTATTTAAACATGAAGATTGACTCAGGACAAAATGTGCCCCTGCAATTCACACAAACATTCTAAAAAACAAAAGAAACATTCGATTTACAAAAAATACAACAGTTAGGCTTTGTCTCATTTTTATGTTTCTGCTCTTCAAATTTGTCAATCGCTAGCTGAAGTTCATCAGTACCACCAACAGCCCTCATAGTATAGAACTACACCCCAAAGACAAAACCCGATAGGCCTCCAGCAACAAGCAGATTCTTTGTCTTTGGAGCGAGGGCACGGCATCCAGAAACTCCGATTCGGTCATATTTTTAACAAACAGCTAGAATCCTATATATGCAGACCCTTGAACCTGCAAGTTGTAGAAACAATGAGTCTATACGTAAACTACAAAAGTAAAACATAGAACTATTTGCATGAATTCAATCAAATTTTAACATCACTAATACAGCAAAACTTGTTAAAAATGTGGTTAAGAGATGAACTATCACCAACTTATGGTTACATTTAATAATTGGTGTAGCCTTGCATCAACCATTTATACCTTGGGATGCTTCTTAATTATCTCACAGTATTTTAGTTATCTTTCTCGACACACTAGATCTGGAAGGATTAAAGGTAAGAAGTAAGAACCCAAGAGAACGAGCATGAATCACTCTGCAATGATCTCCATTTGCATCTAAAAAAATTAGAAAAGGTAGAGGATGGATCAAGGAAAGAGTTAATTTGATCTAAAACGTATATTTATCCTTGACCACAAATGTTGCATCCTAAATAAATAGAGCCTAAATGGTTATATCATTTAAGACGAGAGGGCAATTTTATATATTTGAAAGGAGGAAATTGAACTATTCAAAAAAAATTAAAATTAAAATAAAATTTATTTTCTGTTCTTGGGATGGAGTGACCTCTGAGTCTACCTTGACTGACATCAATCACCTCCATTAAGCAAGTAAAAAACACCATACATTTTCCTTGTGCCTTTCAACTGCCACAAGTTTTGTGGCCTTTTGCCTTTTCCCTTTTTTTATATAAGAAAGGGCAGTTTCACTCCCTTATGCTTCATGTTTTAGAACTCAATCATTATCAGCACTTATCACTATGAGTTTTGCCACTTCTTCCTTCGCATCTCAACACCAGCCCCACCATCATACATTCAAGTCATTTCAAGATCACCAAAACACCTTTGCTACACTATTACCACACCCCTCTGGGGGTAATAAACGAAAAGGGGATGTCAAGTTAATCACCGCTTGTCTTTTTAGCCACATATCCCCCTAACTCAAATTTATTGAAACTAGGATCAAATCAAAGCAAGGCCTAACCATTGCGCATAGACGCGAGCTAAACTGCAGCAAGATTATGAAGTGCACTCTATCACCATGAAGCATTAGCCGTGGAATGTTTTCAAGGATAAATAATCCCTACCAGCAAACTATAAGCACAGTATATCCAAGATGATAGTCGAGGCAATATTAATTATTTCCCTTCCTAGAAAATATTTGTTTTACTCTATTTCAATAGTAGATAAATTACATACAGGATGATATCTTGTGAAATTTTCTTCTAATATTTAGATTTTATTATATCAACTCTTAATGCAACTAACTCCCTTCATAAAATTCTCTAAACAATAAGATTTACTGTAGACTCTAAAACCATGGGAGACAAGCAAGCCGCGTCACGGCTTGGGCTCATCTCAAGATTATGAGCCACTTAGTGCTCTAGTCAATAGGCTATCCCTTGTTCTCTCTTTGCTTTCTTCAATCTTATATGCTTCCATTGAAAAAGAAAAGAAAAACCAGGATCATGTTTAAGAATTTAAGAAAAGCCAAGTTATACATAAATCTACTCAAAAAACAACACATTAGATTTAAATACTCCTAGCTCACTCAAATAGAAACCAAAATTCTGTCAAATTCATTTCTTAACAAGAAATTTGATTCCAACAATTGACCAAATAACCATGTAAATTAATTCTTTTAAATTCCTTTTGACGTCTAAATGGAAATATTAATTTCGAATTTCTAAAATCTATTTTAGTAAATTCTAAAAATAAATGAATAATTTGTTAATTAATCACATAAAAATAAAAAAATAATTAATTAGCGAATTATGTGATATATAAATTAAAAAAATTAATTAATCTTTTAAAATATGACTTTAAGCTCCTGTTATTATTATTATTTTGATGAGATCATTTGAAAATAATATTGAAACTTTAACGTTACTAAGACAGGGTTGAGTTTGGGACCAACGATCATATATATTCTTATATGTGATAACAAATAAGAACAATTTGACGCAAAGTATATTCAATAATTGACTTTGACAATACGAAAAAACATAACAAAAATTTTGGTAAGATAGTCGACGGACTAATTTTGTGAGATAAATATCCAATTCAATCGAATTCATTGAAAAAATTTATTTTTTATATAAAAAATATTACTTTTAACGGTAAATATGAATCGCATCTCGTCTTATATATAGATCCGTAAAACAGACTTACAAAAAACCTACTAAAAATACATAGTCGTCATAGTCATCACATATCAATTATTGTTAAGAAAAATTTAATATGGCATAGATAATTTGAAAATTTTTTTCCCTGTTTTTAGCCTAACATTATTAACAAAAGTGACATTTACTTGTTTCAAAATTCAAACTGATGTTTAATTTTAAACGTGCTTGCTATTCAGTTTGGCAACAAAACACCTAAATATTTTTGTGGGATTTTTTTGAAACGTGAATATGTGGAAATTTTTTGAAATGAAACATAGCATGAAATGGAAAAAGTAATATTACCAACAATAATTTTATTCACAATTTTTGGAACATAAATTGCATTTCTCGTTATAAAATCACCAGTATTCGGTCATACCATAAAATACAACAGATAACAAGATGATGGCTAATCAAATGATGAATAATAAATACATCATGTAATTTTCACAACTCGACGAAACTGATAACACCTCCATTCCATTTATCATCTGACTGACCACCAACCCAATCCCACAATAAAATGACCCCATGACAAACCATACATCAGAAAAAAGAAACATACGGAGAACTCAAAGATTGCGGTGATAAAACCTGGCCCTGCTCATACACGATCTTTGGAACCCGACAACAAATTGTTATAATACAGAACAATATCAAACCAATGTTTATTCGTGATCTGCGGATAATATCAAGCTTCGGGTTGCATCTTCTCGCATTCTTCCCGTATGGACTGCAATAGAACCGTCGACAAATATCTTTCCCCAAAGCTAGGAAACACAACCTGCAACAACATATAGTTCTAACTCTTTAGTCGGATAAAAGTTGATTGCATTCAGTATTTTTTTAAAATACATAAAGTGGTGGTGAACTCCTCCAAAGTTTCAATTGAAAAACAGGTATCGTGAAATCAAAAGGCTGTTTGTCTCAGGGTTGTAGTATACTAACTACAGCGCAAGGAAAACAAGTACATCATAAACAATTAGAACTCAAAAACCAAGAAATAGAATTCACGGAATCAATCATTGCAACTTCAAAAATTGGATACCATTATAGGCACCCATCATTTTTAACACCAAAATCATCTGCTCACGCTTGGATATTGGATGGTGTTCTGACCTTCACCTTCAGCTATTAAACATATTCTTGCAGGCCGAATGAGCAATGTAAAATTTTTATACACCAATTTCAAATCAAATGGATTGCAACAGTAACAGCAGGAGAAATGGCTTGCCATAAATCAACATACCGCTATAAGCTTGCCAGCATTTTCAGGCCTCTTTCCAACCTTAATAGCAGCTGCTGCTGCTGCTCCAGAAGATATTCCCACCTGGTAAAAATTAATATTTAACAGAGATTCATAATACACAGCATCCCTGTTGACTAAATCAAAAACTTGAAAAATAATGCCCTTCAGCAAATTCCACATACAACACAATTATGTGTAGCATCATGTCTTCCAAACTGAATTATTTGGTTGATTAACTTCGCAGGTGTATTTACAACACCCTAAGCACATATTCACATGATCTAATCAGCGCAGTAACTTCAAGTTTTGTCAATATAAAACCAAGTAAATCATTAAAAAGACCGCGAGCACATGGGTGGTTCTTTAAAGCATTATCAATTACATAAGGCGTCAAAGATTCCAGACCATGTAGGTTACTCGAACACTTTTTAAGTTATGATTCTTCACAGTATTTCACGGAAGGCACTTATTATATTTATTACCATGTTGTGGATAACATGTTGTGGATGACACGTTACTCCTGCCTTCATTAATCAATATTTCCCCATCTCATATTTATGTCAGAACATCTTTGGAGCAAACAAGTAGAAGCTTATATATACACGGATGACACATCATCACATCATAACTGTCATAAGTTAAAATAACTATTTACCCATACTCTCTAGTCTGTCCTAGTTTGACACTAAGCATGCCAGAGAACGAAATAAGTTGTATTATTTCCAGACACACCCTATCCAATTGATATAGAAGGCCCTCATTCCGCAGCACATATATCTTACATTTATCAATGTTCGAAAAGGCCCGTGCGTGACACGTGAAAATACAGTTTAATGTTCGAAAACTTAAATCAGTTACTGTAATATTTATTATCCAACAATCCTATCTTCCCAGATAACACGAGGCACTTACCAGTAACCCCTCTTGAAGAGCTAATTGCTTCGCAGTTTCAACTGCTTCATCACTTGATATCTGAAAATGAAGCAAGAAAAAGCCAGTCAGAACAAAATGACTGAAGTGCAAGTCAAATTTTCGAGAAAAGAGACGTTGAACAACCAAATAATATAGGTGTAACACCAGTCAAAAGTGATGTCCTTGTAAAGAGGTAAATTAAACTGGTTCCCTTCAATTGACCTGTTAGGATTGAAAAGTTTAAATGAGAAGGCATTTTAATTTATAAAGTGCCAGCTTAAGTTTACATCAATGATTGATATTCTATTATACACACACATCTTGGTATCCAAATCAGTAAAAAATTTCACCTATTCTAATACACACATCTTGGTATTCAAATCAGTAAAAAAAATTCACCAAGGGTATTCATAATTGGAGAAAGGTTTACAAGGAGCATTATAGAATGCTAAGGAAGTAAGAAACAAACCTCTATAACTTCATCCATCACATCTTGATCTAAGTTCTTTGGAATAAAACCTGCTCCAATTCCTTGAATTTTGTGAGGGCCTGCAGTTGCAAATTACAGCTACTAGAAATATACAAAAGTTTACACAACTATCAACAATAAAACACTGTCCGCTCACCAGGTTTACCACCGGATAATATGTTGCTCTCTGTGGGCTCCACACCAATAATCTAACAGGACATGAGCAATGATTGTTATAATAAATGACAGACAAAGTAAATGGTTTATAAACACTTCATCTAAAAAACCACATAATACCTCGACATTAGGATTATGTAATTTAAGATAACGACCAACCCCTGAAATTGTCCCACCAGTGCCAATCCCTGCAATGAGTATGTCCACCTTGCCTTTTGTATCTTCCCAGATCTCTGGGCCAGTTGTTTCAAAGTGTATCTAATATAAAAGAAGAGGAGAGACGTGATTTCAACAATTACCCCAATTTCACCTCAACCCATAAACACATGTGATTGTGAAGCAGACAAAAAACTGTTTCTAAACTCAGATTTAAAATAATATTGCATCAACATACGCAAGGGAAGAACCTTAGGATTGGCAGGGTTGTCAAACTGTTGAAGCATATAGGAATTTGGGGTGCTTTTCAATATTTCTTCAGCTTTCTGAACAGAACCCTTCATACCTTTGGTCGCATCAGTTAGAACAAGTTCAGCTCCGAATGCTTTCAAAAGAACCCTTCTCTCAAGACTCATGGATGCAGGCATAGTCAATATGAGCTTGTATCCTCTTGAGGCAGCTATAAATGCAAGACCAATTCCGGTGTTTCCACTAGTAGGTTCGACCAAAATACTCTAGTATAAATCCAAAATTTCACAACATATCCATCAGTATCATAAATGCTTACGCAAAGAAAACAACAAAACCAAGTCTTACAAACACCAGGATGAAAATAATACTAGTACCAAGTCCATAGGCTCAAATCTCATAAAGCAAAAGTAAAGTCAAAGACTCATTAACACAATTTTTTCAAGCTATTTGACCAGAATCAGAAATTATGACCAATGATCTTACCTTCCCTGGGGTTATAAGCCCCTTCTCCTCGGCGTCAGTTATCATACTATATCCTATCCTGAAAGCAACATTCAAATATAAATAAACGGAACATAACAAAAACCCAAACTGCAAAACTATAAGTTTTCTTACTCTAAGAAACGTAGGAAAATCCTAACAAAACAATTTTGCAATTGGAAACCAGAGTATACTAAACCTGTCCTTGACACTGCAGCATAAGCTTCGCAGTTATATTTGCAACACAACCTTTTACAACATTATTCAAGTACACCATCGGTGTCTTCCCAATAAGCTGTTAAGAAGCATTACTTGCAAGAAAGTGAACCAAAGTAACACCAAACAGCAACTAAAAATAGCCATCTTAATTTTCGCTATACGATTTTTTTTTTTAAAAAAAAAGTCTAGGACTAACACAATGTCAGATCCACAGCAAGAATGCTTCGCTATAAACTCACACCTATCACTAAAATGACCTCAAAACACCAAATAATGACAATGATAATAACAATAACAAGCTCACCTGGGATACATCTTCGGCGATATTGAGGCCTTCAATTTCGGCCTGAGGCTCCACGGACACCGCTTTACACACAATCTTTCCTTTACTGCATTTACTCGTATTGCTTACACAAATACTGTTACAACCAGATATTCCCGTGGCAGCCAATCGGCTCTGTTCGGAGACGACGAATTTCGGGTAGCTGCGCCCAGACCTGGTGACGGCGGAGAGAGAAGTCAACGTCTGGTTCGACAGAGACGCCATGGATTTCCCTTATCCGAAGCTCGAACAGTTTGTGTACGGATTGTGCGTGTGGATTCACAAATCACAATGGAGAATTGGATATATTATATATCAATCTATATTCATAAAATGGGACCGTACACTCACTTATAATTCACAAAAATTATATGGAATCCGTTCAATTCATTAAAAAAAATTTATTTTTTTTATTATAAATATCCCATTATAATATATTAAATTAATAAAAAGTGATTTATAAATTTAAGGTTGACACCAAATAGAAAAGCTTTTTACGATGATATCTCTCTTGAGTGAAAGTCATCTAGAGTGAACAGTCGCAGACGTTGGTTTTTCAAGGACTCAGAAATGTAAAAATGTCTCACGTCGAAATAGTTATTTAGAGAAGATTACACAACCTAGTATACAAGTTTTTGAGGATAATAATCATTTTAAGTTTATTATAATCTCACAATCTGTATCACAAATATAGATCAATGAGATCGTCTCACAATATACATACTTTTTATAACTATATATATTATATTTATCTGAAGTTTACTATCAGCTGCTGAGTTTGAGACTCAATTAAATACTAAACTTAAACAATGTGAATATATAAGAAACATTTTTCATAATGATATTTAATTTACTACATGTTTGGGTATGATCAACGAGAATGTCACACTGCTTTTAATTTTTATATATTTTATTTTATTATGATATCCCATAGTCATATTAAAACAACCCAAAAATTTAAGACTCATTATTTATCAATGTATATGTAAAATAACTAGATATAATGTAAATGTGAATTGATAATTACGTACAATGAAATAGCTAGGTACAATGTATATGTGAAATAATTAGATACATAGATAGATTCATAAATAGATCATAGAGTAGGTCTCTTGTGAGACAATCTCACGATTCTTTATCTGTGAGACAGATCAATCATACCGATATTCACAATAAAAAGTAATACTCTTAGCATAAAAAGTAATACTTTTTCATGGATGACCCAAATAAGAGATCCGTCTCACAAAATACAACTCGTGAGACCGTCTCATACAAGTTTTTACCTAGATCATATTAGATAACTGTACCACCCAAAAATTGAGATGTTTAGTCAAAATTTAATTAATGAATTTAACTAAATAAAATGTAAAAATATATATTAAAAATAATATTATTAAATATCACATTTTTCATTAAATTTTAATATTTGATAATAAAAAATAATACAAAAATAAAAAATCATGAAATAGTACATATAATTGGTTACCGTGTTATTTTTTAGATAATATTTTATCTCTTCTGATATATTTAAAAATTGCATCAAATCAAAATATATAAACCGTTGCTAATTTTTTATCAGAGCCAAACCGTCGTTAATTTGCGACAATTTTGACCAAAAACCGTCGATCGTCGCTAACTATTGACAAAAAAACGTAGCTAATTCTATAAATTTTTTTATAATTTATTAAAAATATATTTATTTTTTAAATTATTTGTACACATTTATATATAATCTCCTCTACACATCTAAATTAATATTTTTAAATTTGTAAATAATATAAACTATTCGATAAAATAAGCGAACAACAATATCAAATTATGTTATAAAATACAAAAAACAAATAGTTTGTGTCAATAAATACATACGTAAATGTAATAAAAGAACTAAGGAGACCGAGTCTCATCATCATCGTATGCGTCGTCGCTATCGCCATCACCGTCGTCGTGACCAAAGTCCTGTGATGGTGGGATGTACTCAAGCAAGTACATCAGGCCCTTGCCCGAACGTCGACGATGTGATGATCCAGTTGCGTATGAATCATCAAAATGTGATGACCCTGCTAAAGCGCGTCCTCTGTTAGATGAGCCTCGACCATACAGAACTCGTCGGGATGTACGTGGGTGCGGATGCGGCTGTGGCTGCGGTAATCCAGCGACGAGTTGACGTACCTGGTCCTCCAAAATCGTCATCCTATCCTTCAACGAGGTATTCTCATGTTGGGTCGCCTCCAGAGTGATCTGCGTCGCCTTCAGGTCGATACGGAGATGCTCATTAACTCTTTTCTGTGTCTCCCACTCCTCTCGCATCCTCTCCATATCCTGAGACCCTCCACTCGAACTGCTTGAACCTCCACGTGGACGTCGAGCCATCTGATCTGGATAGAACGTGGAGGCCACGGAACCGAATCCATACGTTCGTCCCTTTTTCGATCCACCGACGACCATGCTGTTCACCTCTTCCGAACTAGGCTGACTAGGAATCGTCCCATCGTCGAGAGGTGTCAAAGACTCGTTCATGTTAGCCTGCATAGCTTGCTGTTTCAGAAAAAAAAAGATTTTATTTAAAAACAATATTTCGTAACACATTTTAAATTTATGTAATTATAATTAAACATAATACTTACATCGACAAGTCGTGAACGCTCGTCGACAAACGATCCGTCGTCGTGTCGATGTGTGTGAACATATAACTCCCACGACGTAGGATCTTTACCATGTTGTTCTCGATGCATTATTAATTCGATTTTATGTAATTAGAGACGATAAAATCATATATTTTCATAATAACCACAACGTTTAATAATGAAATATTAACATACTTACCAATTTCGGGCTATGTCCGCTGTAAGTCTTCGAGCCAGCAACGTGCTTTGTAGTCCCAGTCCCAGGACCTGTTGGCTCGCTATTCCCGTTTTCCTTGTTCTTGGCTGCCCTATCCAGCCACATCTCCTCATTCCATGCCAACATCCATGAAGCCCAGCGTTTGTTGCTGACTGTTTGCGGATGACGACCAGCACTCCTCCACGAGTGAATAGTACGATGATACTGTGTAGCTATGTTCTTGTACCATAGCTGTCTGATGGTAGCGTCGAGATGATCTGGCCATGTATATTTTTTCTGCAAATGAAATGCAAGACAACAATAATTCTGATTAATTGTTACTATGACTTAAAATTAAGTTTAGAAAAAAAATTAGAACGTTAAGCAATTACAATTGTAATCTATATAACAATACTTACAGCGAACTCCTCCCAATACCATTGTCGCTGTTCTTCGGTAACATTCTTCCATGAATTGCCTTCGTCGCATGTCTGCAACGAAAACTGTGCAGTAAGAAACCGGATAACCTTGTTGTGTTCCGGCATAAATCTGTTATCAAAGTTTTTAAAATCAACGACAACAATTATATAAATTGATTTATCAATAAAATGAGACTGAATTAACAAAAAAAAAATGATTTTATAACTTACATGCCGTCTGCGACCCATATCAGAGTACGACCATCAGCCGGAGGGGATCCGTGTTGCTGCTCCGCCATATATACGTACAGAATCTATGTATGCAACTGATTCAGTAATTACATGCACAAAATAAAATATATTTTATCTAAATTACAATTCAATCATAAATAAACTCAACCCTATTTACTTTCAATAAACACTTAGGATGACTAAGTGCAAATGTTACAAACGACTCTATACCAATACAATATTCACTCGTTAGAAATCAATTCTCCAACCGACGATACATCCAATTTCTATCGTTATCCACAATATTTCTCTTCCTATTGATTATTCACAAAAAATAAAAAACAAAGGAATTACATGTGCTTCTTCTCACCATTGAACATCAGGGATGGACTCTCTTCCCATATTTCAGCCCAATCCGACATTGCATGGATTCTCACAATAAAATACAATAAAAAGCTTAAGATTCCCTTGGGCCAAAGTTTTTTTTTTTTTATTCATAACAGAATGTCAAATTGATGGAAGAGGAATTGGGTACTGCATTTCTGTGAGGAAATAGGCAGTAGAAAGGTACTCAATGATTTTCTCAAGGAGTTGGCCTAGGAAGTAAACTCACCCAAAATGCCAGATACGAAAGAGATTTATCCCAACCTAAAGAGATGGAAACGTAGAGAATAAGATCCACCATTCGTGGACTGCAGTGCATAAATGATTGAGCAGTGTATACTACCACTGAAATGGCAGGAGAGTCAGTCGTGAATATTTGGTCTCGATAATCTACTATCTTCCATTTTTTGATAGGCTTTGCACTTAAAATCTCTCTAAATTCATTTTTTTCCTCCTATCCAAATTTTACCAGCAAAGCACCTACGAACGTCACAAAATCGGATCACCTTCTTATTAATATCAAAGTCCACAGCATTTCAATGAGCTGAACTCCAGCAAAATGATTTCATCCTCCATGACTCAAGCCGGGACATTGCATTAAGTATTCAGATTATAACAAATCAAACAAAAACACAAACAAATTAAAAAAAATCAGCCGAAAAGCAAAAAAAAAACTGACATTTTCTCAGCTGAACTCCCAAACCACGGAAATTAACTATGATATAAACCGTAAGAAATGAAGCAAATCAGACTGAAACAATCTTCAAACACAAATATGAATTATCATGATGATGAAAGAAATTAGATATTCGGAGACAATTAAGCTCCGCAATTATGGAAATCTGAAGAGCGCGAAGAAAAACCTTTACCTGGGTTCTTTGAAGAACTTCCAAGAATTAGCTGGAGGTGCGTCTCAACTCTGAACAAAAAGGCATGGATCGAAGCCTTTGTTGGGCTTTGATTGGGCTGCGCTTGTTCTCAAACCCAAGTAAAAATTTATGAAGAAAAAAATTAATAATAATTTTTTTTAGAAGTTGAAACATTATTTTAGTCTTTTCGTGCCTTTATATTTTATTTTATATCAAAGTCCAAATTTTCGTTTCAAAAAAAAAATATGGGTAATATCCAATTCAGTACCTATTAGGTTTGAATTTAGAACCCAATACATGGAGAGAGAAAATATTTTGAAAAATGCCATTTATACCCTTATCTTTTATTGTAATTAAATTGATCCCCGCGCTATCCGAAAATGGTATCAGAGCCATAGGTTTATTTATTTCAAACACAAAATTTATTGTTACAAAGAAACGAAATGTTTGAGGAGGAGAATTTCGAAAATTATGAATCCGAACTTAGGTTCGAGAAAAATAATTTACAAGAATTATTCCAATATTTTGGAATATAAACAAGGGAATCTAACTATTGTTAGATATCAGAAACAGAAAAGGAAGCATCAGCATCCTCAGGTAAACTTATGATTCAATCTAATAAGTTTATTGAAATTATACCAGATTCTTCTAAGCTCTCTTTAGATCTTAGAGAAATTCAGAAAACAGTACAAAACTATGGTAATATGCTATATTTTGTACCACAACGAGTTGAAAAAATCCTTGAAAACCAGGAAGAAATTCTTGGAATATTAAAGGATATTCAAACAAGAATTCAGAAACTAGAACAACAACGAAGTTCTAGTAAAAGATCTTCAGGAGGATGGTTACCACCATCATTTGGTACTGAACCTTTGTTACATCAACAAGGAAAGGCCAGAGTGGTGTCAAAACCTTTGACTGAAGAAGAAAAGATGATCAATCTAATAAAGTCTGTCTCAGAAAAGAAATTAATCTGATGACAACTTTAGAAAGGATTGGTCTGGAGGATCTACAAGAACTTGCGGTATCTTTCGCAAATCTCAAAGTTGTAGATCTAAAGATGAACACAGCATGAGGTGAAACACCTGCTATAACCTGGTCATCTTCACAGGAACCACCAAAGGAAAGTGTGGGATCTCAAAATATACACATGAGAGAATCTCAGACTGATTTCCATACTGGTGGAGGTTCACACACTGCGGGAACAAGGATAAGGAGAAATCAAATTCCCTTACACAAAACCCCCTATGGGAAAACTGTTTTAGATCCTATACATCCTTACGGGGTTATGCTTAATCTTGATGTATTAGATTTCAAAAACAGAGAAAAACTCATAGATGATTGGACATCTGCTATGAGAATTGCAGCAGGAACACTTGATCTCAACAGAGAAGGATTCATTAAACTCCTAGAAATGAGTCTTATGGGATCAGTGAAAATTGCTTGGGACATGACTTCGGTGGAAACTAAAGAGTCGGTCCTAGCCGGAGAATCTCTAAGCGAGATAGCCGGAAGAATGACTACCCTATTTAAAGCACAATTTATAGGGGTAGACTATTTTAATAGCCAAGACACAGAGAAGAGGAAGAAATATACTCAAGCTCTTTATAGTCTTGAATTATATGACATCTGTTTAGTAGACGAATACATTATGTTATTCACTAAATATAGATGGAATTCAGGAGTCGAAGAAGATACAGCTATGCAGCTTTTCTTCGCAAAAATGCCAAGTCCCTGGAGAGAAATGCTCATAAGGGAATATGTACCTGGAAATCCAGATACATTGGCACGAAGAGCTTCTTTCCTAAAAGGAAAATTGGCGGAATGGTGCCATTTGGCAGCATTACAAAAGAATTACAAACGCTTAAGGGGGATCAATAAAAGAACTCCTTTGTGTTGTAAGGAAACTGATCTTCCAACAATTATTGGAAGCAAACCACAAAAGCATAAAAGGAAAAGTTTCAGAATTCATCCTTATGCTAGAAGTGGAAGAAGTTCTTGGAAACCAAGGACAGTATGGTCTAGACAAAAAGCTAGATCTTACAAATCTGGACAAAGAAGCGGACCTTCAAGGAGTAGGATATCCTCCCAAGTATCGAGTACATCTCGAAGTACTGGAAGAACACCTACAAAGAAAACTTTCAGAAGAGCTCGTACACGAGCTAATGAAAGTTTTAAAGATTGTAATTGCTGGACATGTGGAGCAAGAGGTCATATCTCAACCAACTGTCCAGAAAATGAAAAAAGAGGTATCAAACGCTTCGATCCAACTCCGGATATTGAAGAAGCAGTTTATTACCAAGATCTTATTCAGGTATACCGATTTGAGGATATTGCCTCAGATGAAAGTATATATGAAGAAGAAGAAGTCCTAAGTCAGGAAGAATCTGATGGAACTGAATCGGAATCTGACTGAAAACGAGGTGTTTCGACACGAAACACATGAGGATTTGTCTGGGTTCTTTAGCCAGACAACAATATCTAATAACATGGTTCAAAGAATCATGAAAGAAAATCCTAGTCTACAGAGATACCAAGGATTCTCTGCAGGACAGGTAGAAAAGTTCTTAGGAAATCTTGGCCTAAGAAACAGAAAGCATCATCTAATCTATAAAGTCTCCAGAAGGGAAATGGCAATCCCAATGGAACTTACGGGAAATAGAATGGAGATGCAATTAATTCCTTCTGAAGAAATAAAGGAGGAATTACAAAAACTCAAGATCGAAGTAGCAAGGACTATGTCCTGGATTCATATTGGAGCAATCCAAATTATGATAAAAGCTACTTTCAAAGAAGGTATTGATTCACCCATTGATATTGCTATATGCGATAAAAGAATGGGGAACCTTCAAGATTCAGTACTGGGAACTATCTCAGGAAATCTCTGTGCAGGAAAGATTGTAGGAGTTATCTATCCACGGATAGCTTACAACCTGGCAGATCGAGATTTTAGCCGAGCCTTGACATTACATCAAAATTTCAAGGAGAAAAGGCTAATGAAGGAAGGTAATAGACCATATTCTATTACCTATCAAATCTCATATGCTTTATCTAATACACATCATTCAGAGTTGTTTATTAGAAATGAGTTTATTGAGATACCAGAAATTTTTGGAAAAGTTGCTCAGGCAATTTATCCAGAACGAGTTGAGTTTCCGGTAATACAGGAAACAGATATCCAAATACAAGACAAACCGATTCTACAAAGGAATCAAAGTCTTAGATTGGAATCAAGAAGACTATCTTTCAAGGAGATAGGATTACAAGCTACAGATGGGGAAAAACCCCTGTTCAAGAAATCCAACAGGAGCTAAAAAGTTTAACAACAATAGGAAAGCTTAGATGCCCAGAAGGGTGGAAGGAAGTCGAAATAGTATTTGATATTACGAAACAAAGGAATCAATTTCCTTGTAATACCATCTACGATTTAGAACAACCTATGATAGGAACTTACCAAGGAATGATCCAAGTTGGAGAATTGGAAGTTCATATCACAGGAAGTCCAGGAAAAGAATCAGATCAACTGATTCTTGGACTAGAGTTTCTTGAGGAACATAAACCTTGGAAACGTCTAGAGTATGGAATGGAGTTTATGGCAGAAGATAAGATGTGGAAAATCCAATGACCACAAGTCCATTCTCCATATACATTCCAGTAGGAATGTTATATGAACAATATAAGGCAGAATATTTTGCTGCTTATATTGATTCAGGTGCTGGCATTTGTACAGCAAAACGAGGAGTTTTTCCAAATAATTTGGAAGAAGAATTACCAAAGATTGCTGGAAGAGATTTTTCCAGAAGAATCTTAATCTTATGTAAAGGGATTAAGATGACTGAAATAATGATTGGCGGTGCTGGGCAAACACCTTGGTACAAGGTGAAGACACCACCAATTTATTTTCATGATACAGGAGCTGACATTTTACTAGGAAACAATTTCCTACAAATGTTCAAATCCTATACTCAAGAAAATGAGACTAGAAGATTAGTGTTTACAACTCCTTGTAACCACAAAATTATAGTCCAGAGACTAAGAGAGGCATTTTACAGAAAATTGCCGATCCAGTTTCGCAGCAAGCGTGGTGATTCAGGACAACTTCTGAACCCAAAAATGAAAGATTCTAGAAGGTTTGGAGAAACAATGCTCCAGTTGAGAGCAGATAAAACGCTCCAACCAGAAGATATGGAATACCTGAAGATAACTCTACATCAGAATGAAGTAGAGTTTGAATCTAAGGTATCCTTAGAAGATGTCAAGAAAAGGATCAAAGAAAATTACAATGAAGATCCTTTGGCATGGTGGGACAGAAATCAACTCAAAGCTTGCCTTAAAATTAAGGAAGGCAAAGAGTATGAATTTGTCCGTTGCAAGCCTATCCCAATGAATATCATTGATCAAAGGGATATGCAGATTATAATCAAGGAACATTTGGACCTTGGTTTAATCAAAGCAGGAATGTCACCATATAGCAGTCCAGGTTTTCTGGTAAGAAATCATGGTGAGATAAAACGAGGAAAACCCAGATTAGTTATTAATTATCAAGAAATTAATAAGATTCTGGAGTTTGATGGGTATTTTATACCTAGTAGAGAACATCTAATAAGTTGCATACGCAACGCCAAGATATTCTCTAAGTTCGACTGTAAGTCTGGATTTTACCAGATTAGGATGCAAGAAGAAAGCAAGAAATTCACAGCTTTCTCTACACCACAAGGACATTATATTTGGGAGGTATTACCAATGGGATTGGCTAATTCACCTCAGATATTTCAAAGAAAAATGGATAATCTTTTTAAAGATTATTTTAAATTTATGTTTGTTTATATTGACGATGTTTTAATAGCATCTAAAGATATGAATGAACATGTTAAGCATTTGGAGATTTTCTCCAATGTTTGTAAAAAAGAAGGACTGGTTTTATCTGAAAAGAAAGCAGTCATTGCGACAAGAAAGATTGAATTCCTCGGAATTGAAATCGATGAATCAGGAATTATTCTGCAAGAACACATAGTGGAAAAAGTGCAGAATTTTCCAGAAAGTCTCAAAGACAAGAAGCAACTTCAAAGTTTTTTAGGAGTTGTTAATTTTGCTGGGATGTTTATTAAAAACCTAGCAAAACACAGGAAAGTGTTTAGTCCATTATTGAAAAAAGATGCTAGATTTATATGGACGGATGAACACACAAAAGGACTATGCCAATTAAAGGAGATTTGTAAGAATCTTCCAAAAATGGCTATTCCTCAAGATGAGGATAATCTGGTATTGTATACCGATGCCAGTGATCATTGGTGGGCAGCAGTTCTTACTAAGCTCACACCAGATGGAGAACAACCATGCAGATATTGTAGCGGTTTATTCTCAGATGCAGAAGCCATAAGATGGCATATCAACGAGAAGGAATTTTATGCAGTAAAAAGGGCTTTTGAAAAATGGCCATTATTTTTACTTGCAAAGAAATTCACTTTGAAAGTTGATAACACACAGGTGAAAGCTTTCTTAAGGAATAGAATTGAATCTAAACCTGAGAAGGCCAGATTATTAAGATGGCAGGCATTATGTCAAAATTATATTTTTGATATTATGATAATTAAATCTCATGAAAACATTCTTGCAGATTTTTTAACAAGAGATGGACAGCATTGACATTGATGCTATTATCAAGATGCAGAGGCATTTGAGGGAACACCTTGAAATGCTTCAAACCGAGTTTAACAAGTTAGCACTGAACGCAGAAGTTGCGGGAAGGCTTCAACAAGCTGATAAGAGAATTGTCTCTGATCGAATCACAGGATGTTTACAGGCATATACTCAGTTATGGTCTGTAATGCAAAGGCCTATCCTCCAAGGCATTGAGAAACCATTGGTTTCCCAAATGGAAAGTTTTCGAGTACAGGACTCTATACCTGTAGCGGGGGATTCAAATACCCCTTGCACAAGTGTTAAGTCGGGATCATCTCCAGATGAGTCGGCTGAAACAAAAATTGAGACTCCAGATCCTTATCTCGAGTCCTCAAGTCAACCCTTCACCTCGGGGATTGAAGAGGGAGAGATCAACCTTAGGCCTCGTGCTGACAAAGGCAAAACTAAGGTTGGTACTAATGAAAATGTAATTTCTCCATTTCAGGTTTACTAACAGAATTAGGAGAAATTAAACACAAGAATTGACATCAACCCAGCTATGGTTCGAGTTGATATTACAGGAAAATATCCTAGGGTATGGATGAAACAAAATTCATATCCAAAGGAGGTCAAAGCCTGGTATGAATTTGGGGCTCTTGCCTCGGTTTATACTACTTCGCCCAGCTTCCCGGAGATATCAGCATTACCAAAATGGATTCAGGAAGCTGTTCATGAGACTTGGGCAAATAATGATCATTTGTCCAGAGGAGATGTTTTGGAGCTATACTTTTTCAGTGCAGCACCAGAACCAGCAGGAAAAGGCTCACACGAAGCCTTTCATTTTATCAAGCTAAGGAGGCCAGACATGATTTCTCAAAAATTTATAAAGGATCCTCCTACAAATGAAACCCCCTTAGTCTCTTCATTTAATGAAGATGATATGTCTACCAGGAGAGCATGGGGTATCTGGGTCTGTCTCACAGAGATGGACAAAGTCAAGTTTCCATTTAAGTTTTACCAAAATTCTTTAAATGGATCATTCCTGTTAAACACTATGACAGGAAAAACTACAAGCTTTGCAGAAGATCTATT